>NW_005871062.1:8489310-8538734 GCF_000147115.1 Myotis lucifugus
TGCTGATCTGACAAAAAAGAAAATAGGTATAATTTTGATTCATTCACATTGTATGGCTTTGGTATGTGGGCTGTTGCCCTTTTTCCATTTGACAATCTAAGGAATAAGAGGTCAGTGACCCTGACTAAATAATCAGGTATTGCATGTTTTAAAAATTCCTGTGGCACACCAGTTGAAAATTGCTGATCAAAGTGAGGACAGTAGGCTTGCTTTGCATCAGGACAAGCCTACATTATTTCTTCCACCCTGCTTGCTGTGCAAATCTCACATAGAACTTCCGGAATACCCCGGCTTGTGTCTAATTACTCCCTAATACTCTCCTGACTGATTTCTTACTCACATAGAGGTGGTATTCCTGGAATTTCCCTGGAATGCCTTTAACCCAGCCCATATTCCTGTTCAAATCTGCTTCATTTGGATTTCCCAAATGAAGCATTCTCTTATTCAATGGTAATAGATCTCCTTTCATTAGATTGTCCAGCATCTATAATACTCGGTCACTTAAATATATCCTACCTTATACAGTGTGTGTGTGTGTATGTGTGTGTGTGTGTGTAAATGTGTGAGCTGATTCTTATTTCCTTAAGGGCAAGGCTTACAGTTCATTCTAATTTTTCTTTTATAATACTTTGCATTTGATTGCACTCAACGTCAGTGCTTATAAGTATTCACAGATTGATTCATAGTTACGGACATACTAATAACAGACGTTAGTTTAAAAAAAAATAAGAACATTCTAGAGCAGCAGAAGAAACCAAACAGAAAACCCTGACCAAGGCCATTCCATTGTGCAAAGCAGTAGGCTTAGTGGCTAGAGTCACACTTGCCTCTGGTGCATGGTTTCCCAACTTAGCTCTGCCACTGGCAATTCCTTACCGCTTTGTCCAGGTGGGCATCAGCGACCCGCAGCAACTGAAAAAGGTAGCCATTCGAACGTCCTTTATTGATCAGATCTAGAGCTTTCCCAGCCAGGAGCTCAGTAGCATTGCAGTCTATGGGACTCACAGCATAGGAATATCTAAGTGTGATCCAAAGGATGAAAAGCTGAGCTGCAATAAATGTCTTCATTTTGTTAAAATGGGAAAACCATCCCTTGCTATGGTATACCACAGCAGAAAATTTTATACAGACTTTTTAAACATACACACAGACACACACACACACTATTGATTAATCAGTCTTTATAGATTTTTGTTGTGTAAACTGTTTGTTCACCTTGACCCCCAGGTTAAAATCTCAATCAACATGCTGTAAATGATTAATGGGTCCTGGGAACAGAAAGTTGAGACATGCCTCTGATGAGTGGGTGAAACTGTGAGCTGCAAAAATCTGGATATTTCTAGTAGGTACCAAGTCCAAAGTGTTTTTGCCCATAAGCACTGCCTCATTCATTGTGGTGGGGGGTAGGGTAAGCAGTAAAGTAACTTTCCTCCATCTGGCGGTCTGTCTCAGCCAGGGATTGCCACCATCGGTCTCCTTGTTGGATTATAGCACTAGAGGTCTTTAGCAGAAAACAGCCATATTATTTAAGGGAGGACCTGAGTTCAGGTAGAATAAAATGATTAAGAGGTTGTTGCTTTGTAGTCAGAACTGAATTTCAACTCTGTTGTTACCCTCTTCCTGTGTGATGCTGGGTAAGCTATGAAATGGCTGATTTTTTGTTTCCTCATGTATAAAATGGGGATTAATGCCTCCTGGCAGGATTGTTTTAATAACTTAATAAGAAAACATATAAACTAAATAATGCAATTCTTGACACAGATTCAGGTGCTGAATAAATGATGCTATTGACAATTGTTTTTTGTTATTATTATTATTACTAGAAGCCCCGTGCACAAAAAATTGTGCACTGGCGAGGGGCAGGGGTGCTCAGCCCAATCTGTGCCCTCTCACAGTCTGGGACCCCTCAGGAGATAACCACCTGCTGGTTTAGGCCTGCTCACCTGGTGGCAGATGGCACGCCCAATCCCGCAGTGTCTGCCCCATCTCCCCTGGTCACAGATGGCAGGCCCGGATCCCGCGCTGGGGCCGGCGGTGGCTTGGGATCGCGCTGAGGTCTCTGTGGATGTTCAGGCTCCGAAAGCGTAGGTTTTCTTTCTTGGTTTTGTTTTTACTTCTTGAAATTGAAATGTGTTAAAAAAAAATTTTTTTTCTGCACCTTTTTGGGTCCCAGGGACCCCGCCACGCACCAGCTGTCCTTTCCCAGCTCGGTGCTCCTTCGAGCTTTTCACGGAGGGGCAACCTTTTAGGTTACCAGGTGCATTGAGAGAAGCCCAGCTTTCTGAAAGCAAGTGTTTGATTTGGGGATTTGTGGTCTGGCTGAGGAGCCCCCAGGGCCCACTCAGAACAGTGGGGGCAGTCACAGTGAGTGACCAAAGAAACCAGAGAAAAGTTAGGAGACAATAAACGGTTCAATCTCTAATTCCGCATGTTGCAGGAGCCGAGGTGCGCCCTGGATTTTCCAGGGAGAGAGTGAGCGAGTGAGTGTCCACTGCCCCTCACACAGCTGGTCACTTGGAGTGTGACTTTCGCCAGCAAGGGCGTGGACTCGGCCACCTGAGCCTTGTTCCCGCCTTTGCAGATGCATGTGTGTGTGTGTGGAATGGGGAGAGGCAATTAGGACAAGGAGGCGGGTGCGTGCTCTGGGGGTCACGAGGTCAGCGAGGCCTAGGTGCACCAGACACGCAGGGGCCACTGCCCAGCTGTTGGGGCCAGCAGGGAGCCGCGGTGGCCACCTGCCCCCGGGGTAGCTGGGAGCCGGCGCTGCTCCGTGGCACTCTGCTTTCCCCACCCCAGGAGGTGCTGTTTGTCAAACTTGGCCACCTTGGCAGGAGGCACCTGCCTGCATGTTCTCACCTGGAGAATTGTTTCCTTTGCAGTCCTTGGATCTGGGCTCAGGAACCTTAGCCTCACAGAATGATGGGGAGGGGGCGGGGCGGGTGGTGTGTGTGTGCAAAGAAAAGGGGTCTGGAACCCATCAGTGTCTGCATTCTACCTGTGAATCCCGCCAGGCCTCCCACCTTCCAGGGCAGGAGAGAGGAGGCCGCTTCAGTGTGAGCAGGACTCCGGTCTGGCTTGGGTTCAGTCACCACAGGTCTCCGGAGGGCCCCTTGGCCACCGTCTTGGCGCAGAGAGTGAAGGCGCCTTCCCTGGGCCTGACAAACCCACCCGAACCTGGCCTCCCCACCTTTGTGCGAAACTTCAGAGGTTGGGGTGGCCCTTGCTTGCCCGGCCCATAGGCAGTGTGACCCCGCGATGCAAGGCAAAGCCCAGGAGCACTTGGGGCCTGTATCACTGACCCAGGGCGGGCAGGGTTTGCCAGTGTGTGGCTGTTCCACCCTCTCCTGCAATTCACTGCACTTTCCAGGTGCCTCCTCCTGGGATTTCCCTATTCTCAGGCTCTCCTGGCATCTACGGCCTCCTTCCCTCCAGGGCCCGAGGTCGGTCCTGCTAAGGGTTTGGGGTTCTTCCTGTGGCCTCCGCCTGTGCTTGGCGCCGACCCCGACCCCAGGCGGGAGCCAGGCTGGAGGCTGGTAGCCACTCGGTATGAGCGTGACCCCGGTGCGGAGGACATGGGGGCGGGCCGAGCCTACAGCTCCGCACTGGCCAGAAGAGCGTGTACTGCCGGCCTTAGGCACATTGGTTCCCACCGGTTCCTAGCACTCCGAGTGGCCTGGCTGCATAGCCTGGGCCTGAAGCCACCAAAGCTTGGAGGGCCCCGCGCCTGTCCGCGCACCCCCGGCCCGGGCTTCTCCTCACAGGAAATGCACTTTATTTCACTTTGGAAGGCTGGTAGGATGCTCGCAGACTCCTTGGGCTCTGCTGCGAGCAGGAAGGGGCGCCCAGGATTGGGCCGCCTGTCTCCGGTGGGTGGGCGAGGGCTTGGCGAGGAGATGGACACTGCTTGCTTTCACCCCAGCCCCCGCTTACCCCCAGGTTGCATTGGGACCTGTCTCCAGTGGCGGGGGCGAGGGCTTGGGCAAGGTGATCGGCACTGCTTGCCTTCCCCCCAGCCCCCGCCTGCCCCCGGATCGCACATGGGAGTGGGCCTCATGTCTCCAGTGGGCGGACGAGGACTCCAGCGAGGCAATCAGCAATTGCTTTGCCTGAGCCTCTGACCCCAGGTCACATATGGGGGCCTGGATGGCGGCTTGCGCTGTCCCACCCTGCCTGCAGTATACAAATTAGCCGCCATCTTTGTTGGCAGTTAATTTTCATATCTCGCAGATTAGCCAATGGG
This sequence comes from Myotis lucifugus, assembly GCF_000147115.1. Taxonomy (NCBI): domain Eukaryota; kingdom Metazoa; phylum Chordata; class Mammalia; order Chiroptera; family Vespertilionidae; genus Myotis; species Myotis lucifugus. The sequence goes on from NW_005871062.1 coordinate 8,493,551, forward strand.
AAGCATATCGGAGGTACGGTTAATTACCCTTTTTGTCTTTTATTAGATAGGATTGTGCCTGAGAATAAGGTGAGGACACTAGCTATCATTCCAGTTCTCCATGGCTCTTAAAACATGCCAAAAATATTGGTTCCTGTGGAAGAGAACTGTGGTGAGGGTAGAAGTCAAGTCATTTGATGCCCACCCATCCCAGAGAAGGGGTTAGAGGGAATACACCATTGGGAGAGCAGCTCAGCATTGGGGCACAGAGCTGGGATAAAACTGATCCCTCAGCCCTATTCCTCCAAAGAAACCAATATACCTATATGGATCCTTTATACCAGAAGAACCCAGGAACATCAGGCGAGAGGGAATCAGCCCAGATTCCCTTCACACTTAGACAGCATCCCCCTCCCTGCTCTCTTCTCTGTAGTGAGTGTCTATAAGTGTCCACAGCCATGGTGCTCAGCCTTAGCTAGAATCGCCTGAGGAGTTTTGAAAAGTCCTTATGTCCAGGCCTCCCCTGAGAGCAATTCAACCATGATCTCTGGGTACTAAGCCCAGACATTGGTAGTTTTGAAACTCCAAGATGATTCAAATGTGCAGTCAAGATTGAGAACTACAGGGGCTCCAGACAGCCACCAAGGATGAGAATAAGGAGTTCAAAGAGAGAGGGAAAGGGCAGGGCATACCACACCAAAAGCAGACCACACTCCCCCAGAGTCACAGATTGGCTTAGGGAGTGCTAAGAGTGGAAGAGACACATTTTGACTGTTGTTTGATATCAAACTTTTAATATTAACAACAATAGTGTTTAAATACCCAAACAATACCACCCCAGCACAACTTACAATGACAGGAATAGTATGAAATCTGGCCAAGGTGTTATTAAGGGGCTCTCACAAAGGTGAGTTGGGGGAATGCTATTGATTAAAACAAAAACTGTTTTATGCTTCAATGAATTGAGTTCCTTCATTAAGTCTTTCAATTATTGCTGAATTGGTTATGTTCAATATGGAGAGCCCAGGGCAAACCAAATGCTGGTAAAGAGAAAGGGATGGGACAGGGGAAAGCCACCAAAGATGAGAATAAGCTTTTCCTGCAGTACTGTTTTGCTAAGACTTAGGTGTACTCATGAGAGCCATGCCTTGTCTTCCTCTTGCTTTATTGAATCTTAAATACAGACATAATGCTAGTGATGCCATCCAGTTTCTGGGGTAGCTTCAGATGAGACAGACATCTCAGGGAGCCGGTGAGAGTGCTAGGGTGTCAATGGTCAGGAGACAGAATGATGGTGAGTAGGAGAGATAGTCTGTCCTGGTGAACTGTCTGATCTAGTGTTGCAGCAGAATGCCCTGGAGACCAATCAGCCAGCACTCCGAGGGAGGAAAGTATAAGCTTTATTTCGCAGATCTGCTACTCCAGGGTTATTCTGGATCCAAAGTCTGAACTGAACTTGTGGGGAGACTCTGACCTATATATCTCCTCCTGTGACAGGAACCTGAGTGTCCCCGCAGCTCTGCCCAAATCAGTCTTGGCAGGGCCTTGGGGTCATGCTCCACAGCTCCACCCAAGTCAGTCAGAGTGGGGAAGTAAGACTACAGTTTTAACCAGATGCTAAAATGGGTTGCAAGCCCCCCTCCATTATATTCCTTTTCACTAGGAAGTGACGTTTAATATTGGTGAAGCTTCTTACTGGCTTTGGGAAAGCTTCCTGGCAGTCCTGAGCCAGAGAATGGCCAATGATGTGGAATGGAGAGGGGACTAGTGACTTTTCACAAGATGGTTATCAGGGCAGCTGGGGGTAGATAGATCTTCACCTCCATGTATTCTTTCTGGCATGCAGGGTCTTTCTGGGTGTCGTGGCTATAGGATCAGAAAAGTCAGGAACAGAATTTTTATTCTTTTTGTTGTTGTTGTTAATCCTCATCCAAGGATATTTTTCCATTGAGTTTTAGAGAGTGTGGAAGGGAGGGGGAGAGAGAGAAACATCGATGTCAGAGAGACATATAAATTGGTTGCCTCCCACACTCCCACATGAGTCCCCGATTGAGCCTGCAACCAAGGTACATGCCCTTGACCAGAATTTAACCCGGAACCCTTCAGTCCATGGGCCAATGCTCTATCCACTGACCAAAACCTGCTAGGGCCAGAATTTTTATTCTTTAAAGCTTGCTTCCCCCAACTATGGTTGAGTGTTTACTTACAACCTCTATTTTTGAAGGGTATTACTAGAAGCCACTTAAGGTTTATAAATGTGGAAAATACAAAAGTATAAAGAATAATTCACCTCTAATTCTACTACAATGAGAAAAATCATGAACAATTATATATTGCTTTATAGACTTTTTCTATTTAAACATCTATAATATATATGCTTTTACATTATTGTGATTATTCTGTACATACAGGTATTGTTTTCCTCCACTGAATTGAATGCTTATTACAACCTCTATTTTTGAGGGGTATTACTAGAAGCCATATAAGCTTTATGAATGTTGAGGTTTGTTTGGATTTTTTAATAAGGTTTTATTTTCAAATTTGAGTTATTTTAATTATACAATTTTTAGTTATAAATATAATCTCTATACAAAGTTAAAAGAACACAGGATATTATGAAATATGTAAAATAAAAAAATCTTTGTTATCCCTAATTCTTTTTTAAAAATATTTTTATTTATTCATGAGAGAGAGAGAGAGAGAGACATTGATTTGTTGTTCCATTTAGTTATGTATCCATTGGTTGCTTTTTGTGTGTGCCCTGATCTGGGATTGAACTCACAACCTTGGTGTATTGGGACAATGCTCTAATCAACAGAGCTACCTATCCAGGGATTATCCTACCTATCATTATTCAAACCTTTTCCCAAGGGAAACACTTTTTAAAAAAATTTAAGGAACATTTCTGAAAGCACGTTTTTATTGATTTTAGAGAGAGAGGAAGGGAGAGGGAGAGAGAGATAGAAACTTCAACTTTAAACAATAGAGAATTTTTAAAAAGAAAGAAAAGAAACAACAACATTGATTGACTGAAGAAATAAATAACATAGAGACTAAAAAACAATACAAAAAAATCAATGAAACCAAGAGTTGGTTCTTTGAAAGGATAAACAAAATTGATGAACCATTAGCTAGACTCATCAAGAAACAAAGACAGAGGACTCAAATAAATAAAATCAGAAACAAAACTGGAGAAGTAACCACTGACACCACAGAAATACAAAGGATTGTAAGAAAATACTATGAATAACTATATGCCAACAAACTGGACATAGGGGACAAAATGGAAAACTTCTGAGAAAAATATAATCTCCCAAAACTGAATCAGAAGGAATCAGAAAACCTGAATAGGCCAATAACAACTGATGAAATAGGAACAGTAATAAAAAAAAACTCCCACCAAAAAAAAACCCAGGTCCAGATGGCTTCACAGGGAAGTTTTACCAAACATTCAAAGAACTAACACCTATACTCCTCAAACTATTTCAGAAAATCCAAGAGGAAGGAACACTTCCAAACTCTTTTTATGAGGCCAGAATTATCCTAATTCTAAAACCAGATAAAGACACTACAAAGAAAGAAAATTACAGGCCAATATCCCCAATGAACATAGATACTAAAACCCTCAACAAAATATTATCAAATCACATCCAGCAATGTATTAAAAAGATCATACACCATGATCAAGTGGGGTTTATTCCAGGGATGCAAGGCTGGTAAATTATTAGCAAATCAATAAATGTGAAACATCACATAAACAAATTGAAAGACAAAAATCACATGATATATCAATAGACGCAGAAAAAGCATTCGACAAAATCCAACACCCATTTTTGATAAAAACTCTTAGCAAAGTGGGAATAAATGGAGCATATCTACATGATAAAGGCCATATATGAAAAGCCTACAGCCAACATCATACTCAATGGGCAAAAACTAAAACCGTTTCCCCTAAGAACAGGAACAAGACAGGGATGCCCACTTTTACCACTGCTGTTTGACATAGTATTAGAAGTACTAGCCATAGCAATCAGACAAAAAGAAGAAATAAAAGGCATCCAAATTAGAAAAGAAGTAAAACTGTCATTATTCACAGATGACATAATATTGTTCATAGAAAACTCTAAAGACTCCATCAAAAACTACTAGACTTAATAAATGACTTTGGCAATGTAGCAGGATACAAAATTAACACCCATAAATCTATGGCTTTTTTATACACCAATAATGAACTTACAGAAAGAGAAACTAAAAAAGAAATCCCATTTACCATTGCAACAAAAAAACTAATATACCTACAAATAAACTTAACTAAGGAGGTAAAAGACCTGTACTTGGAAAACTACAGGACACTGAAAAAAGAGATAGAGGAAGACATAAACAAATGAAAGAATATACCGTGTTGTTGGATTGGTAGAATCAACATCATTAAAATGTCCATACTACCCAAAACAATCTACAAATTCAATGCAATCCCCATTAAAATACCAAAGGCATATTTCACAGAACTAGAAAAAACTCTCCAAAAATTCATCTGGAATAATAAAAGATCCCAAATAGCTGCAGCAATCCTGAGAAAGAAGAACAAAGTTGGAGGGATCACAATGCCAGATATCAAGTTGTATTACAAAGCCACTGTTCTCAAAACTGTGTGGTGCTGGCATAAGAGCAGACACATAGACCAATGGAACAGAACAGAGAACCCAGAAATTGACCCAAGCCATTACCTAGTATGCTCAATTAATATTTGACAAAAGAGGCAAGAGCATACAATGGAATCAAGACAGTCTCTTCAATAAATGGTGTTGGGGAAATTGGACAGATACATGCAAAAAAAATGAAACTAGACCACCAACTTATACCATACACAAAAATAAACTCAAAATGGATTAAGGACTTAAACAAAAAACAGGAATCCATAAAAATCTTAGAAGAATCCATAGGAAAAAAAATAGCAGACATATGTCATAGCAATATCTTTTACCGATAAAGCTCCTAGGATAATGGAAACTAAGGAGAAAATAAACAAATGGGACTACATCAAAATAAAAAGCTCTGCACAGCAAAAGAAACCAATAAGAAAGCCCACTGCATGGGAGAACATATTTGGCAATGTTATCTTTGATAAATTACAGGGAACTCATACAACTTAACAAAAGGAAGATAAACAATCCAATCAAAAAATGGGCAAAGGAACTAAATAGACATTTTCCAAAAGAGGACATACAGAAGGCCAAGAGACACATGAAAATATGCTCAAAGTCACTAATCAGTGAGAGATATAAAACAAAACAACAATGAGGTACCATCTTGCACCTGTCAGAATGGCTATCATCAATAGAAAAACAAGTGTTGGCAAGGATGTGGAGAAAAAAGAACTCTTATGCACTTCTGGTGGGAATACAGACTGGTGCAGCCACTGTGGAAAACAGTATGGAGTTTCCTCAAAAAATAAAAAAAGGAACTGCCATTTGACCCAGTAATCCCACTTCTAGGAATATATCCCAAGGAATCAGAAACACTATCAGAAAGGATATATCCCCTACATATGTTCATAGCAGCACAATTTATAATAGCTAAGATTTTACAAACAGTATAAGTGTCCATCAGCAGATGGGTGGAATAAAAAAAAGTGGTACATCTACACAATGGAATACTATGCTGTGGTAAAAAAAAAAAAGGAACTCCCACCATTTGCAACAGTATGGATGGACCTAGAGAGCATTATGCTAAGTGAAATAAGCCAGTTGGAGAATGAGAAATATCACATGATCTCACTCATTTGTGGAATATAATGAACAACATAAACTGATGAACAAAACTAGAGACATAGATGAACCAAACAGATTGTCCAACCTCAGAAGGAAGGTTGGGGAGGGGGTGGTTAGAGATCAACCAAAGGACTTGTATGCATGCATATGAGCATAACCAATGGACACAGACAGTAGGGGAATGGGGGCATGTGCTGGGGGATGGGAGTAGCCAGGGAGAGGGCAATGGGGGGAAAAGGAGACTTATGTAATACTTTAACCAATAAAGAATTTAAATTTAAAAAAAGGTATATATGTGTGCCTATCTGTATCACATAAACAAAATATACATATACATGTACATAATATTATATGTTGTCTACATCTCTTTATATATTTTTAAGGGGGAAAATTGGGAATGAATGTTATTTGGGCTCTTAATTTATTCTCTGAGCAAAACTATTAAATAAGCTAGAAAACTCCCGAACTTGGGAACACTATCTGATTCTCTACAGGCTTAGCCACAGGCAACTATTTCTTCCTTCTACCCCCACTGCTAAGTGACTTTATCAAGTTCTGGGCTCAGAGACAATTTATACAGGTAAGAAAAAGAAAGTCCACCTTCAGGTTGAAGGCTGTACAGACAATATCTGACCAATATTTAGTGTTGAAATAAATATGGAGTAGAAGGAGCATGAAACTATGTGATGAATCTCAGTCTCTTGGTGTCCTTCAATTTTTATCTCATTTTGATCAAAAGAATAACAATATGTTCATGCTTAGATAGAGGAGGGCATTCCTAAGTATGACAGGTCCTGCATCAGAGACACTTGGCTAAAAGTCAGTAATCGTTACAAAGGGAAAGGTGGAGGACATACGAGGCAAGTGTTCATGGGTTGATATCTTGGATGGCTCCGAAGGCATGCAGCTCAGTGTACAAGTGGAGGGTGTAGTCTATTTCCACTTTCAGCCAAAATGATGAGACCAAGAAGAGTCAAAAAGACACACTTTATTAGCTATTCTCTATGTTCAAATCCTCTGTCTCTCTGTCTCCCTTCCCCACTACCTCTCATCTCCTGCAGGGCACCACATCCCCATGGAATCCTCTATGTGGTTCTCATGGTGGGAGAACAATAGGGTTGCTCATGGAGGCGTTTCCAGGACACTCAGCAAAGCGTTGTTCTTCTTTGGGGAAAGGTAGGACAAACAGCTTCTTAATCATAGGCCCATAGAAGAGGAAGGAAACATTGAGGGGTTCTCCCTGGGGATTTGTGGTTAGATCCAGGTGCACAGGGAAGGCCTCAGCAGGATCCGTTTCCTGAGATTCTTCATCATCCAGCTCAGGAAGGTACTGGACAGATCCACTTAGCACATCTTTGGAGGGTGAGTGCGTGGATTTGTTTTTCTGGTAAAACAAAAATTTTCTGGTAAATAGCAAATTTTCTCCTTTTAGGGGTGAGAGCTTGAAATAAAAATGCTTTCAATAAGGGAAAGTTCTCTAGAGAAATCTCTTCTGTGGCTGGTTTGTTCTATGCCTTTCTGATGGAATGTTTCAAGGGGAGCCAGCTAGAGGGATGGGCCTTTGGTTAAAGGGTTTTAAAGCAAGCAGATAAGGGCCAGGAGGAACCAGGACTGGTAGAAGCTTGATAGCAAGTTGATCCAGAGGACTTAAATGGCATATTCAAAGTCCCTAGTGGGCTGTCTCCCTGCTCCTAGTGTGACAGCAATAGCACCATTACTAATTATTTATGCTCTGCCAGGCCCAATACAGCACCCTTTATCCAGGTCTTCTCACTAATTTCTCACAAGAAACTGAATGAGGTAAGCATTGCAAGCCCATTCATAGATGAGGCAACCATGACTCAGAGAGGTAAGAATTTTCCCATGGTCACCTAGCTCATAGGTAGCAGAGCAGGACTGGAACCCAGGTGGCCTCTCTCAACCACCCTTTCAACTATATCAGGCTGTCTCATATCAAGTGCTCAATAAATACTTCTGGAATGGGACCAACTATTTCCATGGAAAAAACTTCTCCCATCAGTTCAGGGTAAGGGTCTTTGGGACACTGAATTTAAGTTCCTCAGGGCCTGTGCCATCTAAGTTCAGAGGTTGCTATTTATGAAAGTCTTAATTATTCTGCAGGAACTCATTGGGACTAAAACAAAGAGTGACAGGTCTTTAACTATCTAGCCTATGGGTGTGACCTCAGGGCAGCCTAAATAAAATGGTGATCATGGATCTTAGGAAAATAAAATGAGAGGATGAGGTAGGGAGAGTTAAAACATAGATATTCTGCTTTTTTTCTTCAGAGAAAGATAAACAATTAGAATGAAAAAATACCTGTGATTGAAAGAAGTCACAATTTATATCGACAAAATTCTTTTCTTCAAAGCTTTGACTCAGAGAACCTCTACAAATACCAACAGGCTAAAAAAAAAAAAAATGAGAGAGAAGATACAAAATTGTTTGAGTTTTACAATTATCAATTATCATAAATGGAAATCAACTTGCTTTCTGCCTGTGTGGACAAACAGCCAATCAACATTTATATGCTACTACCATGCAATAGGGAGGCTCTGAGCCAATTATCTCTAGACTAGTGACATGGTGCAGGGACTCGTGCACACTGAAAGAAAATTAATTAGAAGGTGGCTGGCAGGGTGGGACTGAACAAGATGGCCCGAACACGCCCTGGAGTCAACTTCCTGTGGTTCTTCCCTGGCCAGTTGCACCTGGGGTGGCACCATGGCTTGAAAGTCTGCAGAGTGAGTTGGGTCCCTCTGCAACGTGGGGTCCCTTGGCCTGGCCGGCAGGGATTGGGCCAAAACTGGCTCTCTAACTTCCCCTGAGGGGTTCTGGAGTGCAAGAGGGCACTCTGCAAAGTTGCTGTTGTACAGGGTGTGGAACGCAAAAGCAAGTGTTCAGTAAACAGATTTGGGGCTGACAGTTCCCCAGCAACAACATAACCCACAGCCAAAGGTGGAATCATGCAGCCCCACGAGTAATTGGGCTCCCTCCTCTTTGGTTTCAGAGTGCATCACCCAAGAACCGATGCTGCCAAGTCACTGCAACTTGGCAGCTCCTGCATACAGCATCTGCTTCCTGGTGGTCAGTGAGCATCATAATGACCAGTTGGATGGAGGGAGGAACACTTAGCATATTAGCCTTTTATATATATAGACTAGAGGCTCAGTGCACAAAAATTTGTGCACTGGCGTGGGGGGATGTCCCTCAGCCCCACTTGTGTCCTCTCACAGTCTGGGACCCCTCAGGAGATAATGACCTGCTGGCTAGGCCCGCTCCTGGTGGCAAAGGGCAGGCCCAATCCCTAGGTGCAGCCCCTGGTCACGCTCAGAGTAGGGCCAATTGGGGGGTTGGGGCGCTGCCCCCTGTCACAGAGCAGGGCGCATAGGGAGTTTGTGGCACCACCCCCTGTCACGCACAGAGCAGGGTCGATCGGGGGGTTGGGGAGCTCCCCCTGTCATACACAGAGCAGGGCCCATCAGGGGGTTGAGGAGCTCCCCCCTGTCACTCACAGAGCAGGGCGGATCAGGGGGTTGGGGCACCGCCACTGTCACACTCAGGGCAGGGCCGATGGGGAGGTTATGGCTCTACCCCGTCACACACACAGCAGGGCTCGTTGGGGGGGGGGGGGTCGCCACACCCTGTCACACACAGAGCAGGGCCAATCAGGGGGTTGGGGCTCCGCACCCTGTCACACACAGAGCCGCAGGGCGATCAGGGGGTTGGGGAGCTCCCCCCTATCAGGCACAAGCAGGGCTCTTCAGGGGGTTGGGGCACCTTCCCGTGCCACGAACAGAGCAGGGCGGATAGGGAGGTTGTGGCCCCGCCCCCTGTCACACACAGAGCCGCAGGGCAATCAAGGGGTTTTGGCGCTGCCCCCTGTCACGCTGCCAGGAGGCCTCGCGTCTCCGCTGATCCCGGTGCTGGGAGGCATATTACCCTTTTACTATATAGGATAGAGGACTGGTGCACGGGTGGGGGCCGGCTGGTTTTCCCTGAAGGGTGTCCTGGATCAGGGTGGGGATCCCCACTGGGGTGCCTGGCCAGCCTGTGTGAGGGGATGATGGCTGTTTGCATCTGGTCACACACCCTTCAGGGTGGGGGTCCCCACTGGGGTGCCTGGCCAGTCTGGGTGAGGAACTGAGGGCTGTTTTCAGGCTGGCAGGTGACTGAAGCTCCCAACCGCTTCTTTATTTCTTTTTTTTTATTATTATTCTGGGCCAGCTTTAGCTCTGAGGCTTGGCTCCAGCTCTGAGGCCTCGGCTGCTGAAAGCAGGTATCTGGTTTGTTTGGGTTCTATAATTGAAACAATGTTGCGTTCCTGCTGGCTGAAGCCGGGCTAGCTGAAAGCACGTTTCTGGGATTTTGTTTAGCTTCTATATTTGTAAAAATGTTTCAAACTGCAAGCTCAGAGGCCGGCAGCGGCAGGCAGGGAAATTGGAGTCCTCCGTCACTGAAGCCAGCAAGCCTCATGTTCGCTTCAAGCTGCCTGGCTGCCGGCCACCATCTTGGCTGGCAGTTAATTTGCATATCGCCCTGATTAGCTAATGGGAAGGGTAGCGGAGGTACGGCTAATTACCATGTTTCTCTTTTATTAGATAGGATAAGGAAATTCAGTAGCATACTTCTAAATAACCAATTTGTCAACGAAGCTATCACAATGAATATTGGAAAATACTTTCAGATGAATGGAAACAAAAACACAATGTACACAACTTGTTGAGATGAAGCTAAAAAATTCCTTCAAAAAACGCTTCTGTAAAATAGAGAAAAAAGAGCCCTAGCCAGTTGGTTGAGCATCTTTCCATGTATCCAAAGGTCGCTGGTTCGAATCCCACTCAGAGAACATACCCAAGTTGTGGGTTTGATCCCCACTAGGTATGTTTCTCTCTCTCTTTCTTCTCCCTTTCCCTTTCTCTCTAAAATAAACAAAAATAGGTCTCGCTGCCAGGAGAAGCAAGATGGTGGCGATATAGACAGACGCGTCCCAGTTCTTGTCCCGGAGCAAATGGAGTAAGCAGCTGAAACTAATAACACCCACCCCGAATTGGCGAAATCACCCAGCTGGTGAGACAGTTTGCAGCCGGGAAGGGCAGAGCTCCCCTGGAAAGGTAAAAAAAAAAAAAAAACAGGGATCTGCGCAGGAAACTTTGCCAGAGCTCTGAGCCCAGAGGGTCGGAGGAAGACCGCGTGGCAGACAGCCGCGTCTTTTGGGACAGACACAGCCCCTGACTGGGGAAAAGAGTTCCGCGGGATTCCTGGCGCCGGGGTATTTGAGATTTGGATTCTGTGATTACGGAGGACTGAGCCTAAAGGGGGCAGCCAGATCATGCAGTGCTGGTAAGAGAGGAGCGTTTCCAAGGCCGGCCGGCAGTTTGTTTGTTTCTTTGTTTTCACTGAACCCTGCTCATAGGACAGTTCAGATACAGACACTCACCTGTGCTGAAGAGAGGGAGAAGGCGCGGACGAGTGGAATCTGGGGAGAGGCTGAGGAGAGAGGGGGGGCTGGGAGAGGTGACAACGAATTGAGTGCTGAGACACCCCTGGGCCAAGGACTGGGGCAGCCATTCTCTCCGGAGGGTGGAATTCCTTCCCCTACACCCCAGGCACGGAGCACAGCCACACCCAGATTCCACCCTGTACGAGATAAAGGATTAAAATAATCTGATCAGTCCCTGGGAGTTACCAGGGTCTGGCCTATAGAGGGACTTTCAGTCCCACCAACAACACAGAGCAGGGTAACGATTATTTAAGAACAAGCTCTGGGCAGTTGACCTCCCCAATCAGTTTTAAGTGCAATAGAAAAAATAAACCTTGCTGCTGGGTAGAGAAGCCATATAGCCTCAGAAGCCAACCCCAAAACACTGCCACCCAGAGGCTGAGCCACAAACTGACTCTAAGGTGAACACAAATTAAGGCAGTCTGGATCACAAATACGGCCTGCTTTAAAATCAGGACTGTGATTTATAACATGGTGGAACAGTGTATCGCAGGGAAATTCAACACTTTCCTGAATACCTGGCAGGACTAAGGCGAGCCAGGGCGAAGAGTAGAAGAACCGAAAGACCTTCACTACTGCAAATTTTTTTTTCTTTTTTCGCCTTTTTACTAAGAAACCAATTTTTTTTCTTTTCTTCTTTTTCCATCACCTGATTTTACCCTTTTAATTACTACATTTTTATTTTTAACCAGTATTATTACTGCTACCATTTTACCATTTTTTAAAGCGCCATTTTATTTTCTCTTTTTTTTTTTTATTTTGGGAGTAGTTTCTCCATTCTATTTTCATCGTTCTTTTAGCAACAATTTTCCCTACCTCAATCCTACCTCTATGCTAAAACCCTCTTCCTCACTTTTCCCCATTTGGTGTCCTGTTTCTCTTACCCTATTCCTGCTTTAGATTTTCCCTATTCCCTCTTTTTACCCCCTGTCTAATTTCACCCTACTTATATATCCTATTTCCAATCCACTGCTCTAAATCCTTATACACCTATCCCTTATCCTTCCTCACTATCCAAACATTTTTTTCTCTTATCTTTCTATTGTTTTCTTGCTGTTTGCTTGATTGTTGAACATATTGGGTTTTTTTGTTTGTCTGTTTTTTAGGGGTTTTTTTTTTTGCTTGTTTTTTTTTTTTCTTTTTTAGGACTGGTTGTGAGGTTGTTTTACTTTTTCTTTTTATTTTTTTCTGCTGGTTTTCCCCCTCCCACCCCTCCCCCACACCCCAGCTATTTTTGTGCTTCTGTTTTCCCTTGCCTCTCTTGATATCATTGGTTGTTTGTAGTTTGCATTCATCTCCAGGGATCTATTGCTGGAATTTGTTGAGATTAGTGGCAGTTCTATTGGAGTTTTCTCCTCATACAAATAGTCTCGTCCCCTCTTCTAATTCATTCTCTCTTTTCGCTCTTTTTTCGCCCCTCTTTTTTTCCCAATTTAATTTTTGCACTTCTTTTTTGTTTTTTTTTCTTATTTTTCTTTTCTTTTCCTTTTTCTCTTTTATCTTTTTCTCTTCTTTCCTCCTTATCCCCTAATTCTCTTAATTCGGGTTGTAACATTTATTTGGGGTTATTAATATCGTGAATATATTTGTGTTCAGTGCCTGGTATGTTGTGCCTTTTTGTGTTGTATTTTGTGCCTTTAAATCAACGCAGCAGATCCAAGCAAATAGCAGCCTCCTGATCACCACACCCTCTGTCTGAGGAACAGCAGCTGTACGTGAAGCCTCCCCCCACCAGCCAGAAGAGACACCACAGCTGTGAACAGCACCCACCAGAGGAGCTGCTGCCAACTGAGGAGCAGCAGAAGCAACCGCCCAAGAAGCAACCACAGCCCAAGGAGCCACTGCCACCCAGGGAGGAGCCACTGAACAACTCAACATCTAGATATGTCAGTGAGATCAAACATGGGTAGGCAAAGAAACCCCCAACGGAAAGAAAAGGAGGACTAACCAGAAAAGCAGCTAAGTGAGACAGAGGCATGCAACATGACAGAAAAAGAATACAGAATAAGGGTCCTAGCGTGCATAAACCGGATGGAGGAAAAAAGCAACTACTTATACAAGAAGCAAGAAGAAACAGATGAAAAAATCAATAACTTATGCAAGACCCAAGAAGAAATGAAGTGCGATATAGCTGCAATAAAAAACACCATTGAAAGCATCAACAGTAGACTAGGAGAAGCGGAGGACCGAATTAGTGAATTAGAAGACAAAGAAGCAAAACACACCCAAACTGTACTGCAATTGGAGAAAAAAATTAAAAGACAGGAGGAAAGCCTAAGGGAGCTTTGAGACAACATGAAACGAAACAACATATGAATAATAGGGGTGCCAGAACAACAGAAAGATGAACATAGATTAGAAAACCTATTCGAAAAAATAATATCAGAAAACTTCCCTGAGGTGGGGAGAAAAAGTCACACAAGCACAGAGAATCCCAAAAAAGGTGAACCCAAAAAGACCCACACCAAGACACATCATAATTACCATGGCAAATGTTCGGGACGAAGAGAGAATCATACAGGCTGCAAGAGAGAGACGGAAAGTTACATACAAGGGATCTTCCATTAGATTATCAAATGATTTCTCAACAGAAACACATCAGACCAGAAAAGAATGGACGGAAATTTACAAAGTGATGCAAATCAAAGGACTGAATCCGAGAATACTCTATCAAGCAAGGCTATCATTCAAAATTGAAGGGGAAATAGGAAGCTTCATAGACAAAAAAAGGCTAAGGGAGTTTATCACCACCAAACCAGCAATGCAAGAAATGCTAAAGGGACTGGTGTAAAAAGAAATAAAAAGCACACAAAGAAAACAGCCAAACAAACAAAGAAATGGCTACAAACAAGTACCTTTCAATAATAACTTTAAACGTAAACGGACTAAATGCTCCAACCAAAAGACATCGAGTGGCTGAATGGATAAAAAAACATGACCCATACATCTGCTGTCTACAAGAGACCCACCTCATTAGAAGGGACTCACACACACTGAAAGTGAAGGGATGGAAAAATATCTTTCAGGCAAATGGAAAGGAAAAGAAAGCTGGGGTAGCAATACTTATATTGGACAAAATAGACCTCAAAGTGAAGGCCATAACAAGAGATAAGGAAGGCCACTTCATAATACTAAAGGGATCAATACAACAAGAAGATATAACCCTGGTAAACATATATGCACCCAATGCAGGAGCACCCAAATACATAAAAAAACTCCTGGAAGATATCAAAGGAGAGATCGACAACAATACAATCATAGTAGGGGACTTTAATACACCACTGACATCACTGGATAAGTCCTCTAGACAAACAATGAGCAAAGAAACAGCAATCCTAAATGACTCACTAGATCAGATGGACTTAATAGACATCTTCAGAACACTTCACCCCAAAGCCACAGAATATACATTCTACTCAAGTGCTCATGGGACATATTCAAAAATAGACCACATATTGGGTCACAAGCAAAGTCTCCCCAAATTCAAGAAGATTGAAATCATAAAAAGCAATTTCTCAGAACACGATGGTATAATATTAGAAATAAACTACAATAAAAACAACCCAAAATACTCAAACAATTAGAAGATGAATAGCATGTTATTAAATATTGATTGGGTTACCAATGAGATCAAAGAAGAAATTAAAAACATCCTGGACACTAATGACAATGAAAACACAACAATCCAAAACCTATGGGACACAATGAAAGCAGTCCTGAGAGGGAAGTTTATAGCTCTACAGGCGTATCTCAAAAAAACAAGAAAAAATGGTAGTAAATCATCTAACTCTACAACTCAAAGAATTAGAAAGAGAGCAACAAGAAAACCCCAGAGTGAGCAGAAGGAAGGAGATAATAAAGATTAGAGCAGAAATAAATGACATAGAGACCAAAAAAACAATACAGAAAATCAATGAAACCAAGAACTGGTTCTTTGAAAGGATAAACAAGATTGACAAACCTCTAGCCAGGCTCACCAAGAAGCAAAGAGAGAGGACCCAAATAAACAAAATCAGAAACGATAGAGGCGAAATAACAACAGACCCCACAGAAATACAAATGATTGTTAAAAAATACTATGGACCGCTCTACTCCAACAAACTAGACAACCTGGAGGAAATGGACAAATTCCTAGAAAAATACAACATTCCAAAACTCAATCAGGAAGAATCTAAAAATCTCAATAGGCCAATAACTATGGAAGAAATTGAAGCAGTCATCAAAAAGCTTCCAGCAAACAAAAGCCCAGGACCAGACGGCTTCACAGGGGAGTTTTACCAAACATTCTAGGAAGAACTAAAACCTATCCTCCTCAGACTACTACAAAAAATTCAAGAAGAAGGAACACTTCCAAGCTCATTCTATGAAGCCAGCATCACCCTAATACCAAAACCAGGTAAAGACAACACAATGAAAGAGAATTACAGGCCAATATCCCTCATGAACATAGATGCCAAAATCCTCAACAAAATCTTAGCAAATCGGATCCAGCAGTACATCAGAAGGATCATACACCATGACCAAGTAGGATTTATTCCAGGGATTCAAGGATGGTACAATATCCACAAATCAATAAACATAATACATCACATAAACAAATTGAAAGAAAAAAACCACATGGTCATATCAATTGATGCAGAAAAAGCATTTGACAAAATCCAACACCCATTTTTGATAAAAACTCTCAGCAAGGTGGGAATAGAAGAATCATACCTCAAAATAATAAAAGCCATATATGACAGGCCCACAGCCAACATCATACTCAATGGACAGAAACTAACACCATTTCCCCTAAGAACAGGAACAAGACAGGGATGCCCACTCTCACCACTCCTGTTCAACATAGTACTGGAAATATTAGCCATTGCAATTAGGCAAGAAGAAGAAATAAAAGGCATCCAAATTGGAAAAGAGGAAGTAAAACTGTCCTTATTTGCAAACGACATGATATTATACATAAAAAACCCTAAAGATTCCATCAAAAAGCTAGTAGACTTAATACATGAATTTGGCAATGTAGCAGGATACAAAATTAACCCCAAGAAATCTGAGGCATTTCTGTACACCAATAGTGAACTTTCAGAAAGAGAGATTATAAAAACAATCCCATTTACCATCGCACCAAAAAAATTAAGATACCTAGGAATAAACTTAACTAAAGAGGTAAAAGACCTCTACTCAGAAAACTACAGGACGTTGAAAAAAGAGATAGAGGAAGACATAAACAGATGGAAGAACATACCGTGTTCATGGATTGGTAGAATCAACATCATTAAAATGTCCATACTACCCAAAGCAATCTATAAATTCAACGCACTTCCTATTAAAATACCAATGGCATACTTCACAGATCTAGAACAAACTCTCCAAAAATTCATCTGGAATAAAAAAAGACCCCGGATAGCTGCAGCAATCCTGAGAAAGAAGAAAGTAGGTGGGATCTCAATACCAGATATCAAGATGTATTACAAAGCAACTGTTCTCAAAACTCCCTGGTACTGGCACAAGAACAGGCATATAGATCAATGGAATAGAATAGCGAACCCAGAAATCGGCCCGAACCAATATGCTCAATTAATATTTGACAAAGGAGGAAAGAACATTCAATGGAGCCAAGATAGTCTCTTCAATAAGTGGTGTTGGGAAAATTGGACAGATATATGCAAGAAAATGAAACTAGACCACCAACTTACACCATACACAAGAATAAACTCAAAATGGATAAAGGACTTAAATGTACAACAAGAAACCATAAAGATTCTAGAAGAATTCAAAGGCAACAAAATCTCAGACATATGCCCAAGCAACTTCTTCACTGATACAGCTCCTAGGGGACTTGAAACTAAAGAGAAATTGAACAAATGGGACTACATCAAAATAAAAAGCTTCTGCACAGCAAAAGAAACCATCAACAAAACAATGAGAAAACCCACTGCATGGGAAAACATATTTGCCAGTGTCATATCTGATAAGGGCCTAATCTCCAAAATTTATAGGGAACCCATACAACTTAACAAAAGGAAGATAAACAATCCAATCAAAAAATGGGCAAAGGACCTAAATAGACACTTTTCGAAAGAGGACATTCAGAAAGCCAAGAGGCACATGAAAACATGCTCCAAATCACTAATCATCTGAAAGATGCAAATCAAACAACAATGAGGTATCACCTCACACCTGTCAGAATGGCTATCATCAACAAATCAACAAATGACAAGTGCTGGAGAGGATGCAGAGAAAAAGGAACCCTCCTTCACTGCTGGTGGGAATGCAGACTGGTGCAGCCATTGTGGAAAACAGTACGGCATTTCCTCAAAAATTTAAAAATGGAACTTCCATTTGACCCAGTCATACCACTTCTAGGAATATATCCCAAAAAAACAGAAGCACCAATCAGAAAGGATATATGCACCCCTATGCTCATAGCAGCACAATTTTTATTAGCTAAGATTTGGAAAGCCTAAGTGGTCAACAGCAGATGAGTGGATTAAAAAAAACAGTGGTACATCTACACAATGGAAAACTACGCTGCCATAAAAAAGAAGAAATTCTTACCATTTGCAGCAGCATGAATGGAACTGGAGAGCATTATGCTAAGTGAAATAAGCCAGTCAATGAAGGAAAAATACCACATGATCTCACACATTCATGGATAATAGAGACCATTATAAACCTTTGAACAATAATAGATACAGAGGCAGAACTGCCTCAAACAGATTGTCAAACTGCAGCGGGAAGGCGGGGGAGGGTTGGGGGGCAGGAGGGAGGGGGGTAAGAGATCAACTGAAGGACTTGTATGCATGCATATAAGCATAACCAATGGACATAAGACACTGGGGGGTAGGGGAGGCCAGGGGATTGTCAAGGGAGGGGAAAAAAGGGACACATATGTAATACCCTTTGTAATACTTTAAGCAATAAAAAAATTAAAAAATAAAATAAAATAAAATAAAATAAACAAAATATATTTTTTAAAAAAAAAAGAAAAGAGAAAAAAGATTACAAATCAATAACCTAACCTCTACCTTAGAAAACTAGAAAAAGATGAGTAAAATAAGCCCAATGCAAACACAAAGAAGGAAAAAAAAAAGAAAGAATAGAGAGGAAATAAATTAGGTGATAAAAATAACATAAAGAAAATAAACAAAACTGAAAGTTGACTCCTTGAAAAAATCAATAAAGTTGACAAAGCACTAGTTAGACTGACCCCGCAAAAAGACCCAAAATACTAAAATTAGAACTAAAGAGGGAACATTATTTCAGAGCCTTCAAAAATAAAAAGGGAATACTGTAAACAACTATAGTGGCAAATTAGATAACTTAGACAAATTCCTAGGAAGGTATAAGCTACCAAAATCCACTAAAGAAGAAATAAAAAATATGAATAGACTTATAACAAGAGATTGAATTATTAGTCTAAAAAAAACTTTCCACAAAGAATAGCCCAGGCCCAGATGGCTTTACTGGTGAATTCTACCAAACAGTTGAAGAAGAATGAATACCAACAAACTCTTCCAAAATAAAATAGGAGAAAATTTTCAACTCATTCTATGAGGCCAATATTAAACTCATATTTAAAATAGGGCAGCGACAACACACAAAAAAACTATAGATCAATATCTCTTATGAATATAGATAAAAATCTTTTTAAAAATACTGACAAATGGAATTCAGTAACAAGTATTATATACCATGATCAATTGGGATTCATTTCCAAAGTGCAAGACTGTATTAACATACAAAGATCAATCATTGTTATATATAATACTAATAGATTAAAAGAGGGGGAAAAATCACATGATCTCATTAACACAGAAAAATCATTTGACAAACTCTAACACTCCTTCTTGATACAAATATTCAACAAACTAACAATAGAAGAAAACTTTCTCAACTTGATAAACGGTCTCTATGAAAAACCTACAGTTAACATCATATTAAATAATGAAATACTGAATCCTTCCCTCCCTAAAAACAGGAATAAGATAAGGATATCTGTTCTCCCCACCTCTATTTAACATTGCACTGGAAGTTCTAGCCAGGAATATTAGTCAAATAAATGAATAAAGGCATGCAGATTGGAAAGGAAGAAGTAAACTATTTCTATTTGCAGATGACATGGTCTTGCACATATATAGAAAATCTTAAGGAATCTACTGGAAAACTATTAGAACTAATAAATGAGTTTGGCAAGGTTACAAGATACAGATCAATATATAAAAATCAATTATATTTCTATAAACTTGCTATGAAAATCCAAAAATAAAATTAAGAAGACAAATACATAATGGTAGCATCAAAGAGAATAAAATATTTAGATGTACAAAAAAAATAAAAGTCTTGTACACTGAAAACTACAACACATTGTTGAAAGAAATTAAGTTCTAAAAAAATGGAAAGACATCCCATATTCATGGGTTGGAAGACTTAATATTGTTAAAATGACAATACTTCCCACATTGATCTACAGATTCAATACAACCAATGCCTCTCAAATAACCAACTGCCTTTTCTTTCAATCCTTACCCAAGGACATATTTTTATTGATTTGAGAGAGAGAGAGGAAAGGAGAGAGAGAGAAGCATTTACATGAGAGAGAAACATTGATCAGTTGCCTCCTGTACACACTCTAACTGGGGATCAAACTCACAATGTACTAGTAGGTATGTGCCCTGACAAGGAATCGAACTTGCAACCTTTTGGTATACATGATGATGCTCCAGCCAACTGAGCTACACAAGCCAGGGCTCCAATTGCCTTTTTAAAAATGGAAACTAACAAGCTGATCCTAAAATTGTTGTAAGAATTCAAGGAATCTAGAATACCCAAAACAATCTTGAATGAGAGCAAGGAGGACTCACATTTCCCAATTTTAAAACTTACTACAAAGCTATAATATTTAAGATAGAGTGGTAGTGGTATAAGAATAGATATATAGATCAGTGGAATAAAATTGAGAGTATAGAAATAAACCCTTATACTTATGGTCAATTGATCTTCTTGAAGTATGCAAGACAATTAAATGGGGGAAGAAGTAGTCTTTTCAACAAATAGTGCTGGGACACCTGGACATCCACATGCAAAAGAATAAAGTTGAGTCTCCTACCTCTCATCATATACAAAAATTAACTAAAAATGGGTCATAGATAAGAGCTAAAACTATAAAACCCTTGGCTGAATCCATAGGAGTAAATAAATCTTACTGATCTTGGATTAGGCAATGGTGTTTTCAGTATGACATCAAAAGCACATTCAACAAAAGAAAAAATATACAACTATGACTTCAGCAAAATTAAAGACTTTGTACTTCAAAAAACATCATCGAGGAAATGAAAAGACAATCCAGACAATGGAAAAATATTTGAGAACCACATATCTGATGAGGGGATTGTATCCAGAATATGTACAGAACTCTTACACATCAACTATAAAAAATAAATAGGCCAATTTTAAAATGGACAAAGGATTTGAATAGATTTCTCCAAAGAATACATACAATTGTCCAGTAAGCACATTGAAAGATCCTCAACATCATTAGCCATGAGGAAAATGCAAATAACAACCAAAATAAAATATTACCTCATACCCAGTAAGATGGCTATAATAAAAAGACAGATAATAATAATAAGCCTTGGCATGTGTGTAGAGAAATCAAAACCCTCCTACATTGCTGATGGGTTTATAAAACTGGTGCAGTCACTTTTCACAGTTAGTCAAAAGGTTAAACATAGAGTTCTCATATAACCCAGCAATACCAGTCCGAGGTATATACCCAAGAGAAATGAAAACATATGTATCCATAAAAACTTGTACACACATGTTCATAGCAATATTATTCATAATAGCTCAAATGAGAAACCCAAATATCCATCAACTGATGAATTAATAATATGTGGTATATCCCTACAATTAAATATTATTTGATAATTAAAAGAAATGAAGCACTGATATATTGTACAAAATGGATAAACCTTAAAAATGTTATGTTATTAATGTTTATTGCATTTAACATTATTATACTTAAGATTGTTTTTCTTGAAATATTAACGTTTATTGCATGTAAAACAGTAATAAAAATAAAAAAATAAAAAATGTTATGTTAAGTGAAAGAAGACAGATTCAAAAGGCCATACAGTATGATTCCATTATATGAAATATTCAGATAAAGGAAAGTCACAGAGATAGAAATGATTAGTGGCTTCCATGAGCGTGGGTAAAGGACTAAGGAGAGTGATTGCTAATGGGTATGGAGTTTCTTTGGAAACTGATGAAAATATTCTAAAATTAGATACTGATGGTGATGGCACAACTCTGAGAATAAAATGTCACTAAATTGTATAGGTTAAAAGGGTGAATTTAATGGTGTGTGAATTATGTCTTAATAAAGCTGTTATCCTATCTAATAAAAGACAAAAAGGGTAATTGACCATACCATCGCTATGCTTCCCATTGGCTAATCATGGTGATATGCAAATTAACCGACAACAAAGATGGCGGCCGGCAGCCATGCAGCTGAAGCGATTAGGAGGCTTCCTTGCTCCAGTGATGGAGGAAGTCAAGGTTCCCTGCCTGCTGCGGCCCAGCTTGGAGCTCCAAAAGCAACAAAGTTTCAATTATAGAAGCTAAACAAACCCCAAATACCTGCTTTCAGCAGGCCATGGCCACAGAGCTGGAGTGAGCATTAGCTCCAGTGATGGCAACAAAGTTTCAATTATAAAGGTAAATAAATCCCAGAATAAAAAAAAAAAGAAAACGGCCCTCAGCCCCTCAGCCCCTCACCCAGACTGGCCAGGCACCCCAGTGGGGACCCCCACCCTAAAGGGGGTGTGGCCAGCCTGAAAACAGCCATCAGCCCCTCACCCAGGCTGGCCAGGCACCCAAGCAGGACCCCCACCCTGATCCGGGACACCCTTCAGGGCAAACCAGCCGGCCCCCACCTGTGCACCAGGCCTCTATCCTATATAGTAAAAGGGTAATATGAAAACTGACCCTAACAGCAGAAAGTCTGGGAATTACTGGTCACTATGACACACACTGACCACCAGGGGCAGACACTCAATGAAGGAGCTGCCCTCTGGTGGTCAGTGCGCTCCCACATGGGGGAGCTCTGCTCAGCCACAAGCCAGGCTGATGGCTGCCAGTACAGCAGTGGTGGTGGGAGCCTCTCCTGCCTCCTCAGCAGTGCTAAGGATGTCCGACTGCAGCTTAGGTCTGCTCCCGCTGGCAAGTGGACATCCCCGAGGGCTTCCGGCTGCCAGAGGGATGTCTGATTGCCAGCTTAGGCCCAATCCCCTGGGAAGCAAGCCTAAGCCAGTAGATGGTCATCCCCCGAGGGGTCCCAGACTGTGAGAGGGCACAGGCCAGGCTGAAGGATGCCCCCCCCCCGATTTCACCGGGCCTCTAGTTATAAATAAGTAAATAAATGGAGAAAAGACTTTGAGGCATTTTGTCCAATTGTGTTACAACACATTGTGCCAACTGGCATTCCCACCAGGTATGTCAGATGGCTTCAAGGCACCCTCTCCATCTTGGATGCATTCTTTCAAAGACATCCTGTTTGACTGTCTTTCTTAAAGAGTGGCCCAAGGAATTAAACTCTATTCTAAATGTAACTGTATTTGTTCAGATATAAGTAGGACCACAATCAACCACTGAGAAGGTTTCTCTATATTTTAAAGCCTCTATGATCTTTTTCTGCAAAGGCATAACATTGCTGATGAAGATTGTATTTGCAATAAAATATTATTGCATCTGAGCCACCACAACCTCTAATTAGTCAGTTACTCCTTGAGGAGAAGAAAAGTGTCTTTGACAGCTCATACATAATTTATGCTCAATCATACTTATAGATGATCTCAGAACACAAATCTTAAATTAGGAAAACATTCAGGAATACTCACCCCAGAGTCAGTGGGCTGATATCCAGAACTGCTGGCTTCGGTTTTGATATCTGGTGACTCTTTGATTAAATATTCCACAAAGTAGGAGGGGCCAAAATCCCACTGGTATGACACAAGAGTTGAGAAATAAAAATCAAACCTCTCTATGTAGAGAAACAACTGAGGTTTGGCAGCATTATATTTATAGAAATCATATATTCTCCGAGTCATTGTCAACACAGGTCTCCTGTTGTCCCTGTAATTCCCACCATGATCAAACCCCATATTATGATTTTGTTACGTAGAAAACATCATAATCAGCATTCCTTTCTTCCCTCTTAGGGATTTGAATGGGTTCTAAAAACCTTCCCTTGGGTGAGCTTAATTTTCTTCAAGCAGTTTTGTTTTTAGATTAGTTTTTCTTTATATGATAGATACCAACATAATTCAAATGCAGATGAGCCTCCATTTCTCCTAATCCACAAAACTCAATATCCACTCCAGGCCTTAACATGGAGCAGAAGCTGACCTGCTAAATGAGATCCATGGTCAAACAGATATGAGAATGTCGCAGCAAATAGTGAACCTGGGTAGAATAAACCAAGGAGACTCTGAGTCCATTTCCATTCATGCCTTAAAGGCAACGAGGTAAAATCAAATCCCACAACTCTTGTGGACATTTCATGGAATAACTTAGAAACTGAAACATAATTGATTGAATGTGCTTCAGGTCTACCAAAGCAGGGAGTAAAGATTGGATTATAACCAAAGAAGTGCCTTAATATTCTCCTCTCAGTTTAGAAATCGATAGCAACAGTCATGAGACATTGTTGGTGTAACTGGGCATTTCCACCTCACCTGGTGAGAAGCCCGGGTGACTTTGACAAGAGAATATTGCCCTGATTTGCTGTCCTCATTGAATTTTGCAAGCGTCTCAGTGGCAGTTTCCAGAACTTTGGGATCTGACAAGTTGATGGGGGATGGGCAGTCGGGACACATTCTCCAAATTTTTCTTCGAGAAACTGTTGATGCCAAAGAGAATAGTTTAAAAATAAAGTTTCTTAATGGTTTTTAATCCTATCAATCATATGACCACAGCAGAAGCAGAGATTAAATAAAAAAAGATATTCAATTTCGGCAAGGATGGCGTGGAAAAGGCATTATCTGGGATGAAAGTTATCTATCAGCAGTGAGTTTTCTGCAATGAGCATGCATTCCTTTAATACTGTATTAAAAAATCAAAGCAAAATTTTTTTCACCTAACACAAATGTATTTATGCTCAGAATTTTGTTCAAAACACATATGTGTTTATATTGACACAAAACCTTCCCCCCTATTAGTAGCTCAATACCTTCTATCATTATTGCCTCTGTAAACCAGCTGAGTATCTTAAAAGGTTGGGATCTTATTATTGGTATGTCTTATTCATTTCTTAGTCTCTAACACCTAAGATAATGTAAGTGCTTTGCAAATGCTTATTGAGTGAATGAATGAGTGACATATGAAAGGTGCAAGCACTCTCTCACTCTCTCTGATTCAAAAATGTAAGTCAGCCAGAAATTGGCCAACTCATTGTATGATTGGCTAGAATAATCATTCTAATGGTACAGCCAAAATTTCTGACTGGGGGTTACAAAACTAGTGTGAAAGTCAGGGTAAGAACTTCTCTGCAAGTTATTACAGAGCAAAACAGTTGATCAATCATGTATTTATATGAGTGTATTTGGCTATTCTTTGGGGGAGTTACATCCACAATTTGTCACTCGTGGCACCAAACCTATGTGTCACTTTCTGACCTCCCATACCTCTAGTACCTGTGACTTTTGAGTCCTGATCTGTTTTACTAGTTGTTGTTCTCTAATTTAAGTAAGGCTCATCTTCTCAACCAGGAAGCTTCAACTGTGGCTAATGCAACATTTGTTCTGTTGCCTTGTCCCTCAAAGGAACCAGCAGCAGTGTTATGACCTGGAGCTTGTTAGAAATGCAGACTCTCAGGCCCCACCACAGACCTGTGGAATGAGAGTCTGTACTTGAACAAGATCCGCCAGGGGAGTCACATGCACATAGTAGTTTGACAAGTAGCCATATCCAATTTTCCCATGCATTGGATGCTTGCTTTCCAAAGAAGGATCCAGAATGAATACATATGCATATTTGAAATGTCATTAGTTACACCCTCATTCTTAGTTCACTTGCTCAACAATATTATGGACTCCTTACACTTGTTAGGGACTTGGGGGAGGCTGTAGCAGGAAGAAAGAAGGTATAAAATATTCTGCATGAAATAAGATAGAAGACTTCAAATCAAGACAGTGCATGGTCTATGGTCCATGAGTGCTTACGTTAAAGTTTCATAGGAATGAGAGCAGGAAAGTTTTTTCCATTCCTGAATAGAGAACATTATAGAGAACATTGGCAGTGGACCTTAAAGAATAGATATGAGTTACAACTGTGTGGGTACCAGGGGAGGGCATCCTCAGCAGAGGGAAAGGTACAAGCAAGATGCAGAGATTTGAAAGTGCAATGTGTATTCAGAAAAGAGTGGGATTTTCAGTTGAATGAAGTACAGAGATGATATAGTCAGAGAGGCAATGGCAAAGATAGCTAGAAAGGGAGCCTGGAGACCAGTGTAGAGATGATCCCATTTATGTGAGACTAAAAATTTAGGATTTAATTCAATATTCATGAATAAAACTATTGCAGGTAATTTAGGAAGATTAATTAAGGGAAGAAGAGCAGTGCAAGTTAAATTTCACAGGGGAGGCAAGTATCAGATACATTAAGAACCTGGCCTTGGTATGAATAGGAAATAAGAACAGGAGCATAGCTCTACTTATTTCATTTTTCATCTTTCATTAAAATAAACAAAATAAGAGTGCTCTCTTACCTGGGCGAAGAGTACAGTTATAAGCAGGTAAATAAAGAATTCTTAGTGGCCTGTTCACATAATATAATGCTTTGCATTTGCCATAAACCTGGAACCAACAAACATATTTTATGACATCATGGTACAAACTCTGACTTTTTAAAATACCCCCAAAGTGAAATTGGACTTTTTATTTTTAAATATATTTTTATTTATTTCAGAGAGGAAGGGAGAGGGAGAGATAGATAGGAACATTGATTTGACTGCCTTTTGCACGCCCACTACTGGAGATCGAGCCTGCAACCCTTGACATGTGCCCTGACCAGGAGTCAAAGCATGACCTCCTGGTTCAGAAGTCGATGCTCAAGCACTGAGCCATACCAGCCAGGCTGGACATTTTATTTTTAAATAATGAAAAATTTAAAGTCAATCTTGGTGGCTTGAGAGTGAGAAACTGCCAGGGGGTAGTTTCAAACAATTTAAAGTTCTCCTGGGACACAGCTATACTACATTTCCCAGCTTCCCTCCCAATTAGGTGTGACTGTGTATAACTGAGTTCTAACCACATAAAAGTGAGCAGAAGTGGCTGCAATCACTTCCAGGATGGCTCATGAAGATCTCCTATGTGCCATCTGTCCTCCATGCTTTTTCTATTTCTAGAGCTTGATGTAGATGAGCATGGTAACCACAGAAGCCATTAGTTGAAGGTGGCAGAGTCTAGAGCCACAATGTGGAAGGAATCTGGGTCTCCAAATCATTCCTGGAGGAAAGCCTCTTCTTGAATAAAAATTTCTGTTTTGAATTTATATGAATAAGAAATAAACTTCTGGAGAAAAAGATCAAACAGACCCAGATAGAGGGACACTTTACAAAATACCTGCACAGTAATCTCCAGAACTGTTAAGATCATGAAAACCAAAGGGTGGTTGAGAAACATCACAGAGCAGAGTACACTAAGAACTGAGGACTGAGAAACCAAGATGGCGGCATAGGTTAACGCCGGAGTTTGCTGCCTCGAACAACCACTTCAAAAAATACAACTAAAAGACAGAACGGACATCATCCAGAACCACAGGAAGGCTGGCTGAGTGGAAGTTCTACAACTAGGAGGAACCGAGAATCAGAGGAGGCGCAGTGCTGAAGTAAATTACTAAGGTGCGGAGTGCGCGCAGCGCAGGCTGGTCGCTGAGGGCGTGGTTGTCTGTTTCAATCCGGAGGGAGCCTCAGACTCTGAGCTCCAGATCCGGGCGAGTCTCTAGGGACACAGACTCAAACGGGAGAAGCGGGACTGTCTGGCTTCAGTCCCTCCGAGGTTTGCAGCGGTTGCTGGGACAGAGAGGCAGAGCCCCTGGGGATGGACTGAGAGCAGCCATAACTGCTCCCTCCTCCGCCCTGTTGATCCCCTGGGACTCGCCCCGCCCAAGCCCTGCATAGAGATATTTGCCGGATCGCCTCAGGCAAAGGCTAGATTAGCACCTCCCTAGAGAACAGAAGTTCTCCCACTGCAAACACAGCTGATTCTCACAGCCAGTTGGCCTGGAGGTCAAGTAGTAATTACCTACAACAATCAAGGCTTGACTACAAGACTGCTCACAGAGACCACAAGGGGGTGCACCAAGAGTGTCTACCTCAGGTAATTGGGA
The DNA here is from genome assembly GCF_000147115.1 of Myotis lucifugus. Classification (NCBI taxonomy): domain Eukaryota; kingdom Metazoa; phylum Chordata; class Mammalia; order Chiroptera; family Vespertilionidae; genus Myotis; species Myotis lucifugus. Next base: position 8,521,193 of record NW_005871062.1, read on the forward strand.
CACTTAACACGGAAAGCCACTCTATCGACACAGCGAAGCATAAAAAAATGCCAAGACAAAGAAACAGGCCACAAAGGACAGAACCGGAGGAAAGCAGGCTACTGGATATAGAATTCAAAACCATACTTTTGAGGTCTCTCAAAAGGCTTCTAGAGGCTGTCGATAAACTTGATGAGATGTGCAGGAAATCTAATGAGACCCTCGATGGTGTGATAAAGGACCAACTAGAAAGTAAGCATACACTGACTGAAATAAAGAATATTATACAGACTCCCAAAAGCAGACCAGAGGAGCACAAGAATCAAGTCAAAGATTTGAAATGCGAGGAAGCAAGAAACACCCAACCGGAAAAGCAAAATGAAAAAAGAATCCGAAAATACGAAGATAGTGTAAGGAGCCTCTGGGACAGCTACAAGCGTACCAACATCAGAATAATAGGGGTGCCAGAAGATGAGAGAGAGCAAGATATTGAAAACCTATTTGAAGAAATAATGGCAGAAAACTTCCCCTACTTGGTGAAAGAAATAGATTTACAAGTCCAGGAAGCACAGAGAACCCCAAACAAAAGGAATCCAAAGAGGACCACACCAAGACACATCATAATTAAAATGCCAAAAGCAAAAGACAAAGAGAGAATCTTAAAAGCAGCAAGAGAAAGAAACTCAGTTACCTACAAGGGAATACCCATACGACTGTCCGCTGATTTCTCAACAGAAACTTTGCAGGCCAGAAGGGAGTGGCAAGAAATATTCAAAGTGATGAATACCAAGAACCTACAACCAAGAGTACTTTATCCAGCAAAGCTATCATTCAGAATTGAAGGTCAGATAAAGAGCTTCACAGATAAGGAAAAGCTAAAGGAGTTCATCACCACCAAACCAGTATTATATGAAATGCTGAAAGGTATCCTTTAAGAAGAGGAAGAAGAAGAAAAAGGTAAAGATACAAATTATGAACAACAAATACGCATCTATCAACAAGTGAATCTAAGAATCAAGTGAATAAATAATCTGATGAACAGAATGAACTGGTGATTATAATAGAATCAGGGACATAGAAAGGGAATGGACTGACTATGCTTGGGAGGGGGGGGGAAGGGGTGTGGGAAATGCGGGAAGAGACTGGACAAAAATCATGCACCTATGGATGAGGACAGTGGGTGGGGATTGAGGGCGGAGGGTGGGGTGGGAACTGGGAGGAGGGGAGTTTTGGGGGGAAAAAATGTAATAATCTGAACAATAAAGATTTAATTATTAAAAAAAAAAGAACTGAGGACTAAATGCAAATTTAAAAAAAACAAAAAAAAGAAATAAACTTCTATCATGTTGGAATCAGTATATACTTTTTAGGCATGTGTTTTAGCAGCTAGTATAACCTTTATAACTATAATTTACAACAGGGTAAATGAGACTCCCAGAAACACCTCTTTAAAATCAGATAGGTGCAGTTTAACAAATCTGGTTACATGATTAGAGAAGATATCTTGATCAAATAGCTTACTTCTAAACACAATCATGTACTCAAAAGTGTCATATCAATAAATGGAAATAACTCAGGATCATTGAGAACAAATAAAAATTATTATTTTCAAGCCTCTTCAATGGTCATCTTTAAAAGGATCAATTCTCAGGCCCTTTAGGTCCTGATTCCAGAAAATTCTTCCACAGCACCTCTGAGAGCTTAAACTATAAGCCTTTCCATTACCCAGCCTCAAACTTCATATTAGTATTCATTAAAACAAAAAAAGCAAAAAACAAACAAACAAAAAACCCAAACAAATAAAAAGCTCTCCCTTTACTGCTTCCACAATCTTCCTTAAACACACATCCAGAGCACTGCAGCTCAGACCTTCTTCTCACAATTTAAACACAGGCCTCGAGCCTACAGAAGGGTCTTGGAAGTAGGAAACAATTTGGGGATCACAACCCCAATAGGACTCTCAGAAATTCCCCCAAATTAAACTCTGTTTTGTCTAATAGAATTGGAATAACCACAGGGTAACCATTGTCAAGAGATTATAAAGAAGGATATTTAAAAGATGGCCAGGGCCCCCTGGCCCACAAGGCTCAGTGGTTGACAGTTGTTGACCTATGAACCAGGAGGTCCCGGTTCAATTCCCAGAAAGGGCATATACCCAGGATTTTGGCTCTATCTCCAGTGTGAAATATGCAGGAGGAACCCAGTGTCAGATGTGCAGGAGGCAGCCAATCAATGATTCTCTCTAATCACTGATGTTCCTATTTCTCGCTCCCTCTTCTTTCCTCTCTGATATCAATAAAAATACACTGATTGGCCAGATTAATATGACCACCCCATCAGTACAATGAAGTGAATTAGCTATGCAAATAATAATAAAACCTTGAGAGTATTTGCTTAGGAAGTTTTCAATATTCAGTATTTTTGGAAGTGTCAATGAAATACTGATGAGGTGGTCATAATAATATGGCTGGTCATAATAATCTGGCCACTCAGTGATATTTTAAAAAAAAATATGGCCAGAGATATAGAAACATGGAACAAACTGATGAATCTCAGAGGGAAGGCAGGGGTAGGTAGGTGGTGGGAAGAGATTAACCAAAGAACTTATATGTATATATGCATAACCCATGGACACAGACAATACTGTGGTAAAGGACTTGGGCAGGGGGCAGGGGCAGACTAGAGGGGGTAAATAGGGTGGGGGGCGGGGAATGAGACATCTATAATACATGATTACATGGAGCCTGGGGTCACAGTCCATGATACCAGTTACGTAACCTAACCCTTTCCCTAGAAATCATAAAGATAAATTTTAAAAATAAAAGATGGCACACAATGAGCAATCTTCACCCTGTATACAGTGGACACCCTGTTTCTCCCCTAATGTTCCTGGGATACAAACACTTACCTGTTCATGCAGGTGCCTCTCCTCACAGTCCCTCCACGGCTTCTTGCTGAGCACATGGCAGTTAGTATGCAGTACGTCCAGTGTGAAATAGAACAGAGATCCCAGACCATCCTGTGGGAAGGGGTGAAAAAATGTACCACAGCCCACATGAAGCAGAAACCCCTAAAGACAGGTCCAAAATGTTTCTGATTTATGGCGGAATCAGTGGCTATCATATTTGTGATGATGTCTTATAGACTATGGGACACTGGACAAGTGTCAGAGTAAGATACTGTTAGCACTTGTTCCTGTTAACAGTAAAAGCATGTAGTACAACCCAGCAGAGGGGAGCAGAGACTTCTCAGCAGGTTTCCAAATTGGAAAGCACCTGCCAACATGTGTCCCTGGAGGTCTACCCACTGGCCGGCCTATGCAGCTTGTGCAAACACCTGCCCCAGGTAGGGGATTGTCACTTGCCTGTCTGTGTTCTTGGACAGCGCTCACTCGGTTGAGGCTCATCACATAGCCTTCCTTTAGGTCATTATTGATGCCCTGCAGGACAGATGCCGCCACGGCCAGCATATCTGCATCATTGCAGCCACGAAGGAGGAAAGGCAAGTGGCTGGGGACCTTCAGGGGCACAGATGTAGTGGTGCAGCTCACGGCCAAGGTGCCGAGCACCAGGAGTAGGAGTAGACCCATTCTGTGGGGAACAAGACCAGGATGGTTCAGTAAATGGAGCTGCAAGGATGGGATACTTATAGGACTCTGTAAGGCCAATTTGACTGGTTTTGTAATCACAATCTGAACCTTGGACCAGAATTTAAAACACAATGTCCCATTTTATCTCCTTGAACTCTAAATGTGGATTTCCATGAGTCAGCACTTTGGATGGGATTTGCTAATGTCTTAATCTTAGACAGCTGAACCAACTCATATTCACACGTACACGTAAGCAAACTTACGTAACCTAACCCTTTCCCTAGAAATCATAATAAACACTCAGGTCAAGGCTCCTAAGAGGTCATGATTGGATTCTGGTTTGCCTCCTTGGTTCCAAATGAATCAGAATATACAAACTGTTCTATTCTCCCATTTCTCCTAGCACCTTCCCTCCAGCTGATGTCCTTGGCCACACCAATAATTACCCCAGGCTTGGAGCCTGGGGTCACAGTCCATGATACAAATTGTATTAGTTGAATTCACACTTCCTGCCTGGCCTTCCATGTTTACCATTCTTGTTAGATCAGGAAAAAAGGCTCTAACCCCACATCACCTACATGAAAGACCAATGAGATTCCTAAAGCCCTTTGGGGATCTGGCTAGAAAGTGGTCTATGTATATTTTTAAAACAAAGACTTCATTTAAGTAAAAAAAAAAAAAAAAAAAAAAAAAAGACAGAGAGAGAGAGAGGGATGGTATATTAATAGTTCATGCATCATATGCCAAACTTTTTCTTCCTTTTATGGAGCTGTGTGGAAGCAAACTTATAAGGAAACTGAAACCTAATAGTATTGTTAAGAGATAGACAATGATTGACAGGTAGGCTGGAATGTAAATCCCTCAAGGTTGGGACTCTTGCTTTTCTCTTTCAGCTTCTGCTTGGGGTTCAGGAAGTTTCTACTGATTGGACCTGTACAAAACACAAATATCTTTTAAAACCCTATTAAAAAAAAACCCCACAGGGAGCCACTGAGAACTCTGGGATCTAATCCTGAAGCTGGGCTCCCCAACAGAGAAAATAACATCTAGCTGTGAAAAGCAATGGGAGTGGATGCTGAAAGTTTGGGCACCCTCTTAAAGAGTCAATGCACAAAAATTCTCCGTGAAGCCACTCACCTGGTGCTCTGGCAGAGGGAGGATGAAGCAGACTGGAGCTGTGAGAGCAAAACCCAGGACTGAGGACTCGGGGGATAGAGCACAGAAGGCAGACAACCCAAGTTTCCTGGGCTGAGTCATTCCCTCACACAGCAGAGGACATCTTTCCCACATAGACATCTGCCTTGCCTGGGTGGAAGACAGTTAACTCACCCTATTGGAAAACACCTTGCCCTGAGGCCACTTAAGAGATTAAAAGTAACAATTAACCTCCAGGCAGAAGCAACTGCCCCATCCTGTTGAAAAAACTCTCTCCACACCTGAGCACAATTGCCTAGGGCAATTCACTTCAGAATCTTATTAGTCTGTAGGCCAGTGGTTCTCAATCTGGGCTGCACATTACAATCACCTGGGAATCTTTTCTTTATTATGGGGTGGGGCCACAACATTAGTAACAAAAAAACAGAATTTCCGGAGGATGAGGCCCAGAAATTAGAATTTTAAAAAGATTCCCAGGTGATTCTAATGTGCAGCCAGGGTTGAGAACCACTGCTGTAGACAGAGGTGGTCTCTGGAGGCTTTGCATCTTTGCCTGATCCAATTTGTCAGAAAGAGCCTTTAACACGTCCTGCACTAGAGATTGAGAGGTGTAGAGGATCTACCTAATACACAGTCACAAACCCAAACAGACAACCAAATGAGGAAACAAAGAAATACCCCCAAATGAAAGAACTAGCAAAATCTCCAGAAGAAAAGATAAATGAACCAGAGATAAGAAATTTATCTGAATCAGCATTCAGAGTAATGATGTTAAAAATGCTCAACAGTATGAAAAAAGATATAGTGACTAGGAAAAAAGAACAGTCTGAGATAAATAATGACATAACAAATAAAGAACAGGTTGGAAGGAATACACAGCAGATTAAGGGAAGTTGGGGATTGAATCAGTGAATTAGAAGACAGAGTTGGAAATATCACTCAATTAGAGAAACAAAAAGAAAAAAAACAATTAAAAAACAGGAGGAAAGCTTAAGGGAGCTGTGGGACAATGTGAAACATAGCAATATCAGAATTGCAGGTGTGCCAAAAGAGGCAGAAAGGGAGAAAGGAACAGAGAAGGTGTTTGAAGAAATAATGGTAGAAAACTTCCCTCACCTGGTAAAGGAAACATCACACAAGTTCAGGAGACACAGAGAACCCCAAACAAGAAGAACCAAAACAGACCCATGCCCAGACACATCATAATTAAAATACCAAAAATTAAAGACAAAGAGAGAATCTTAAAGGCAGCAAGAGAAAACTGTTACCGACAAAGGAGTTCCCATACGGCTGACACCTGATTTCTCATCAGAAACTCTACAGGCCAGAGGGAATGGCATGAAGTACTCAAGGTAATGGAAAGCAAGGATCTGAGACCAAGATTACTATATCCAGCAAAACTATCATTCAAAATAGATGGTCAAATAAAGAGCTTCCCAGACAAAAAAAAAAAAATGCTAAAGGAGTTCATCACCACCAAGCCAGCATTATAAGAAATGTAAAGAGATTGCTGTAAGGGATTGCTGAGAAGAAAAAACTGAGAGACAAACCTAGCCATATAGAATTAAAATGGCTATACTAGTAAATAAGTACCTCTCAATAATAACTCTAAAAGTAAGTGGATTAAATACTCCAATCAAAAGGTGTAAGGTAGCAGAATGGATGCAAAAACATGACCCAACTATATGCTGTCTATAAGAGACCCACTTCAAAGCAAAAGACATGCACAGGATGAAAGTTAAGGAAAAAAATTTTCCATACAAATGGAAAAGAAAAAAAGCTGGAGTAGCAATACTAATATTTTACAAAATAGGCTTTAAAAACATCATGCTAAGTGAAATAAGCCAGTCCAAGAAAAAGAAATATCATATGATCTCTCTCATTTGTAGAATTTAATGAACAACATAAACTGATGAACAAAAATAGAGCCAGAGGGGTAAAAATATCCTAGAATATAATAGAAGTAATCCTGTTATTTGCAGGTTTTTAATATTTACTACACTTGGGTATGCTATAACATTTAGATTCCTATCCATAAAACAGCAGTACTTCCAGTATACGTACACACACACACACACACACACACACACACACACACACACAGAGATACACTCACTGGGACATATTTCCTCTTTCCCTGTGGTTTCCAGCCACACTCAAAAAGTGAAAAGCAACAGATGAAATTAATTGTAACAGATGAAATTAATTGTAATATTTTGCTTAACCTGATGTATTCAAACATTATCATTTCAATCTGTAATTAATATAAAAATATGACTCAGTGGATAGAGAATCAGCCTGAGGACTAAAGTGTCCCAGGTTTGATTCCAGTCAAGGGCACCTACCTTGTTTGCAGGCTCAATTCCCAGCCCCAGTTGGGGTGCATAGGAGAGGCAACCAATGAATGTGTCTCTCTTACATTGCTGTTTCCCTTCCTCTGTCTCTCCTCCTTCTTTCCACTCTCTCTAAACATTAACGAGAAAATATCCTCAGGTGAGGATTAACAACAACAATATATATATATGAGAGAGTTTACATTCTTTGTTTCATACTACCACATACCACGATTTGTTCTAGTCTCCTTTATGGTGGTCCATAGTCACAAGTGGCCACCCGATGAGACTGCACAGGCTCCTCCCTGTCAAAGGAAGGCAGCAGGAGCACCTTCTCCTGAGGCTGCTATAAGGACTGGCCACGAAAAAAACAATGCCAGGTGCTTGACACAGCCCTGGCACACAGGACACCTGGGGACGACGTCTGCCATCAGTGCTCTGACTGCTCCTGTGGTCCTTACCTCGTCTCCCACTGTGCAGATCCCAAGTGGCTCTGCTGGCAGCCTTTCCCCAGTCTACCTGAATAGAGTCAGATTAGGAGAAGCAGGGATTTGATTTTCCTCCTAGCAGGTGTGATTCAGGGCAGCAATTTAGGATTGGTTTCAGAAGAGCACAGGTCAGCCACGTGAGGCATTGTTTGCTGCAGAGCTGGGTGGGTGTGGTACTTGGGATTAGGTCTCTGGGGAGTTAGAAATACAGGTATGAAGTCTTGACCTGAGACGGTGGGGTGTGTACTTAGGAAAGTTGTGCAGCAGCCACAGCTCCAAAATATCAGGCTGGCTCTGACCTGGTTAGAAATGATCTCTGCAGCTGGTTGGTTTTTCTCTCTCTTTCCCTTTCTCCTTTATCTTTTCTTCCTTCCACATCCTGAATGAACATCTACTCACTATGCTGCCAAGGTCCAGTGTTACAAATATAATAAATAACACTGATGAATTCTCAGAATGTGCCCAGCCTTGTGCTAAACCCTGTCTTCCTTCTTTCATTTAAGGTCCACAACCAAACCAGGGCTGTAGGGTACCACTGTTTTCCCATTTTATAGATGAGGAAAACTGAGGAGCAGTGATGTTATGTAGCTTGCCCAAGGTCTTATAGCCAGGGTTTGTATCTAGCCTATATGGCTTCTGAGAGGAAGGCCTAGTTCTTGCCCTCAATGAGTGAGTACCAAGAAAGCAATAGGAGGAGAAACTAGCTATGCTGTGGAAGTCACTTGTCATAAGAGGTTACATTCTGTCTGGGGCTTGAGGGCTGAATAGGAGTATGCCTGATGAGCAAGGCAGGGAGGGTAACCAGGGAAGTGGGAGCAGGAGAAGTAAAAGCAATAAATGTGAATTACATAGTCTACCTTCTGTCCTGTCAATCCTTCTCACTGTCTCCTATATAAACTGGATGGTATTTGTCACTGCCAATCCACCCAGTAGCCTCAGGCCTCTTTTGGCAGTCTGTCTCCTAAAGTATCCTACATCTGGATACTCTTACTTTTATCAATCATATTTAGGTAATGTATGAAAAAACTCAGGATGTTTGAGGGCATGTTTTAGTGTCAAAAATATTCTTAGGATGCCATGGATGCATGGCTTAGTTGGTTGGAGCTTTGTTCTGTACATCAGAGGGTTGCAGGTTCGATTTCCACGTGCAGTAGGCAACCCATGGATGTTTCTCTCTCTCTCTCTCTCTCTCTCTCTCTCTCTCTCTCTCTTTGTCTCTCTCTCTCTCTCTCTCTCTCTCTCTCTTCCTCTCAATAAAAACATATCCTCAATGAGGATATATATATATATATTTTCTTTTTCCTTGGGGAAAATCTGCCATATAACATCAAAAGTGGAATTTCCTCCAAGAATCCCTGTGGTGTTGTGGTCTAAAGCACAGACTATGGGCTCAAATATACCTGGGTTAGAATCCCAGCTCTACCACTCATCAGTTGTGTGACAAAAAGGCTTCTCACTCTCTCTGAATTTCAGATTCCTCTTTGATAAATTGAGGCCACAGAGAACCCATAGGATGGATGTGAGGGTAAGATGGGATCCCACACAAAAGTACCTGGAACACAGTTTGCCTTCAACATCTCACCAAAGAGAATCTAAAAGAAAGAATCTAAAAGATAAGAGGAGATGGGAAGACAGGCAGGATCTCCACATGTAGGTCTCATACTCACATTCGTGAAGGAGGGTAGAGGCCGCAGTGCTGGTTTATGAAGAGATGTCCAGGATGTCAGGCTTTCCTGAGAATGCAGGGTCACTCAGACCAACCCTAAGCACAAGCAACTTATGTATAAAGCAGAAGCCTGGTGGCTAATTTACACTGGGGAGGGAATGCCTCTCCAGTGTCTCCAGAGCCAGGCTGGACACACTCAGATCACCCTTTTATATCCGGCAATCAGGTTTCATGGTCACTTCAGAACACCAGGCAACAATGCACTTGCACCGAAACCGGTTTGGCTCAGTGGATAGAGCGTCGGCCTGCGGACTGAAAGGTCCCAGGTTCGATTCCGGTCAAGGGCATGTATCTGGTTGTGGGCACATCCCCAGTAGGAGATGTGCAGGAGGCAGCTGATCGATGTTTCTCTCTCATCGATGTTTCTAACTCTCTATCTCTCTCCCTTCCTCTCTGTAAAAAATCAATAAAATAGATTTAAAAAAAAAAAAAAAAGAACTTCTTTCCTTTTTAAAAAAAAAAAAAAACAATGCACTTGGCTGAGCCGCCACTGCCAGGCATACACCCTGGTTTCTGCATGACAGGTGGGGTCCTCAGCAGAGGTCAAAGCTTTAATCAGGGGCAGTCTCTTTCTGAAGAGCTGCCCAGCATCTGGATCAGACTTGGGCACTTCCCAAGTTACCTCATCAACCCCTTCAGAAGCCAACTCAGTGGGTGTGGCCTCCCTTCAGATGGCTTCCTTCACCCAGGGGTACTGGTTCTCATGGGTTTCACTCCCAATGGGCGGATTTATTGTTAAATTCTACTCTACCCGATACTGCCCATACATGGGAAAGGGAAGCAGCAGTGCCAAGAGTCTACTGCCTGCCAGCACTGCTGAGTCCAGGTACTTACACTTAATCCCCATGATGTCTTGTTGGGAGGCATCTTCATTCCCATTTTATGACTGTGTCACACAAAGAAATGTGTGCTTTCTAATACCCCCAGTGTGGCAACATCTGCCAAACTAACAACCAGAACGTGATGGTATGACCTGTTCTCATGGAGGGCTGCAGCTCTGGCACATTTTCTTTCAGGGGAAGCTCAGCTATGAGCACGAAGAGACAATTATCAATTAAGCCTGTCTGCAGTGCATTAGAGGCAGGAATGAGGGCTCTGTCCTCCAAGATGTAGTACCTCAATTATGCCTGTTGCTGGTAATTACCACTTATCAGCTGAACTGAGAAATTCCAGAATACCTAGCGTAGAAATAATAATTATATAGCCCAGGCTGCATGGCTCAGTGATTGAGCTTCAACCTCTGAACCAGAGGTCAAGGTTTGATTCCTGGTCAGGGCATATGCCCAGGTTGCAGGCTTGATCCCTAGTGGGGGTTCTGCAGGAGACAGCTAATCAATGGTTCTCTCACTCATTAATGTTTATATCTCTCTTGCCCTTTCCTTTCCTTTCTTAAGTCAATAAAAATATTTTTTACAAATAACATATTGAATGGGTAAAATTTCTTTTAGAAAGACAAAGAATTCCAGACCAGCCCACGTGTCTCAGTGGTTGAATGTCAACCCAGGAACCAAGAGGTCACATTTAGATTCCTGGTCAGGGCACATGCCTGGGTTTTGGGGTGGATCCCCACATTTGGGTGTGCAGGAGGCAGCTAATCAATGATATTCCTCTCTCATTGATATTTCTAACTCTCTATCACTCTCCCATCCTCTCTTTCTAAAAACCAACAGAAACATTTTTAAAAAGAGAAAGGCAAAGACTTCTGTATTAAGTTAAAAACAAAATTAATGTATTACATTTTCAAGAATAATGTCTTGGAATATAAAAGATAAAGGTAGATTACACATAATGGATGATCAAAACTATATGAAGCAAATATAAACAGAAAAAGGATCTAGAGTATTAATATTGGACAAAGTAAAATTCAGGGTATCAAAAAAATCTCATGATGGTAGTAAAGAAGATAATTTTATTTTTATAAAGATATAGTCAAGAAGCATGAGGTTAAAATACATAAAACAGAAATTAGATATATATGTGTAGAAATAGATTAAAATAATGGTGGTGGAGAAATTTTATATACAAGTATAAATTTAAGATAGACCAGACCTACTTTGGGAGGAAAAACCAAGATGGCGGCATAGGTAAACACCGGAGATTGCTGCTTAGCGCAACCACTTCAAGAATACAACTAAAAGACGGAACAGACATCATCTAGAACTATAGGAAGGCTGCCTGAGTGGAAATTCTACAACTAGAAGGAAAGAGAAAAGCATACCGAGAATTAGAGGAGGTAGAGTGCGGAAATAAAGTACAGAGGTACGGAGGCACACACGAGAGGGCTGGCGGCTGAGGACATGGTTGTCTTTTTCAATCAGTAGGGAGTCTCAAGCTCTGAGCTCCAGTTCTGGGCGAGTCTCTGGGGACCCAGACTCATACAGGAGAAACTGGACCATCTGGCATCGGTCGGAACTTGAGGGCAGCTTTCTCTCAAACGTGCTTGCAGCGATTGCCGGGACACTGAGAAGCAGGGCCTCTGAGGGCAACCATAGCTGCTTGCTCCGCCCTGTTGATCCCCTGGAACCCCCGCCCCATCCAAGCTGTGCCCCTGCTTTTGCATATGAAAGGCCTGGCCCTTTGCAATCTGAAAATTACCTAAAAAACTGCAGCTGGCCCAAAGCCCCATGGCAACTCCCATTGCTTCACAGCTGAGTTCCTGCTGGGTAGACTCAGGCAGAGGCTAGATTAGCACCTCCTTAGAGATCCAGGAGCCAGTGTGCCTGGTGGTCAGAGTGGGACCATCCAAACTGCAGCTCCTCGAATCCATCAAAGACACACTCGGGGGCAGACTCATTGTGCACCAAAGCCCCACTGAAGCAAGTCTTGCCCCAGAAGGGTGTCTCCAGCACAGAAGTTCTCACACCATAACCACAGATGATTCTCACAGCCAATTGGCCTGGAGGTCAATTCCTCCCAGTAATACCAACAACAATCAAGGCTTAACTACAACAAGACTGTGCACAAAGCCCACAAGGGGGTGCACCAAGAGTGTCCACCTCAGGTAATAAGGAAAGCTCAGCCACTGGGCCCTATAGGACACCTAGCACAGAAAGCCACTCTATCAACACAGGGAAGCATAAAAAAATGCAGAGACAAAGAAAAAAGTCACAAATGACAAAAATGGAGGAAAGCAAACTACTGGATATAGAGTTTAAAACCACACTTATAAGGTTTTTCAAGAATTTTCTAGAAACCTCCAATAAATTTAGTGAGACCCTCGAGGATATGAAAAAGGACCAGCTAGAAATTAAGCATACACTGACTGAAATAAAGAATATTATACAGAGTTCCAACAGCAGACTGGAGGATCATAAGAATCAAGTCAAAGATTTGAAATATGAAGAAGCAAAAAACACCCAACCAGAAAAATAAAAAGAAAAAAGAATCCAAAAATATAAAGATAGTGTAAGGAGCCTCTGGGACAACTTCAAGTATACCAACATCCAAATTGTGGGGGTGTCAGAAGAAGAGAGAGAGCAAGATATTAAAAACCTATTTGAAGAAATAATGACAGAAAACTTCCCCTACCTGGTGAAACAAATAGACTTATAAGTCCAGTTAGTGCAGAGAACTCCAAACAAAAGGAATCCAAAGAGGACCACACCAAGACACATCATAATTAAAATGCCAAGAGAAAAAGACAAAGAGAGAATCTTAAAAGCAGCAAGAGAAAAACATTCAGTGACCTACAAGGGAGTACCCATATGACTTGTCAGCTGATTTCTCAACAGAAACTATGCAGGCCAGAAGGGAGTGGCAAGAAATATTTAAAGTGATGAATGCCAAGAACCTACAACCAAGATTACTTTATCCAGCAAAGCTATCATTCAGAATAGAAGGTCAGATAGAGTTTCACAGATAAGAAAAAGCTAAAGGAGTTCATCACCACCAAAACAGTATTATATGAAATGCTGAAAGGTATCCTTTAAGAAGAGGAAGAAGAAAAAGGTAAAGATGCAAATTATGAACAACAAATACACATCTATCAACAGTGAATCTAAAAATTAAGTGAATAAATAATCTGAGGAACAGAATAAACTGGTGAATATAATAGAATTAGGGGCATAGAAAGGGAGTAGACTGACTATTCCCGGGGCGGGGGGGGAGGGGTGTGGGAAGAGACTGGACAAAAATCGTACACCTATGGATGAGGACAGTGGAAGGGGGGGGGCAGGCAGAAGGTGGAGTTGGAACTGGGTGGAGGGGAGAGAGAAAAAGAGGAACAAATGTAATAATCTGAACAATAAAGATTTAATTTTTTAAAAAAGAATTTAAATTTAAAAAAGGTATATGTGTGTGCCTATCTGTATCATATATAAACACAATATACATATACATGTACATAATATTATATGTTGTCTACATCTCTTTATATATTTTTAAGGGGGAAAATTGGGAATGAATGTTATTTGGGCTCTTAATTTATTCTCTGAGCAAAACTATTAAATAAGCTAGAAAACTCCCGAATTTGGAATCACTATCTGATTCTCTCCAGGCTTAGCCACAGGCAACTATTTCTTCCTTCTACCCCCATTGCTAAGTGACTTTATCAAGTTCTGGGCTCAGAGACTATTTATACAGGTAAGAAAAAGAAAGTCCACCTTCAGGTTGAAGGCTGTGCAGACAATATCTGACAAATATTTAGTGTTGAAATAAATATGGAGTAGAAGATGCATGAAACTATGTGATGAATCTCAGTCTCTCGGTGTCCTTCAATTTTTATCTCATTTTGATCAAAAGAGTAACAATATGTTCTTGCTCAGATAGGGCAGGGCATTCCTAAGTATAACAGGTCCTGCATCAGAGACACTTGGCTAAAAGTCAGTAATCATTACAAAGGGAAAGGTGGAGGACATACGAGGCAAGTGTTCATGGATTGATATCTTGGATGGCTCAGAAGGCATGCAGCTCAGTGTACAAGCGGAGGGTGTGGTCTCATTTCCACTTTCAGCCAAAATGATGAGTCCAAGAAGAGTCACAAAGACACACTTTATTAGCTATTCTCTATGTTCAAATCCTCTGTCTCTCTGTCTCCCTTCCCCACTACCTCTCATCTCCTGCAGGGCACCACATCCCCATGGAATCCTCTATGTGGTTCTCATGGTGGGAGAACAATAGGGTTGCTCATGGAGGCGTTTCCAGGACACTCAGCAGAGCGTTGTTCTTCTTTGGGGAAAGGTAGGACAAACAGCTTCTTAATCATAGGCCCATGGAAGAGGAAGGAAACATTGAGGGGTTCTCCCTGGGGATTTGTGGTTAGATCCAGGTGCACAGGGAAGGCCTCAGCAGGATCCGTTTCCTGAGATTCTTCATCATCCAGCTCAGGAAGGTACTGGACAGATCCACTTAGCACATCTTTGGAGGGTGAGTGCGTGGATTTGTTTTTCTGGCAAAACAAAAATTTTCTGGTAAATAGCAAATTTTCTCCTTTTAGGGGTGGAGCCTGAAATAAAAATGCTTTCAATAAGGGAATGTTCTCTAGGGAAATCTCTTCTGTGGCTGGTTTGTTCTATGCCTTTCTGATGGAATGTTTCAAGGGGAGTCAGCTAGAGGGATAGGCCTCTGATTAAAGGGTTATAAAGCAAAACAGATAAGGGCCAGGAGGAAACAAGACTGGTAGAAGCTTGATAGCAAGTTGATCCAGAGGACTTAAATGGCATATTCAAAGTCCCTAGTGGGCTGTCTTCCTGCTCCTAGTGTGACAGCAATAGCACCATTACTAATTGTTTATGCTCTGCCAGGCCCAATACAGCACCCTTTATCCAGGTCTTCTCACTAATTTCTCACATGAAACTGAATGAGGTAAGCATTGCAAGCCCATTCATAGATGAGGCAACCATGACTCAGAGAGGTAAGAATTTTCCCATGGTCACCTAGCTCATAGGTAGCAGAGCAGGACTGGAACCCAGGTGGCCTCTCTCAACCACCCTTTCAACTATATCAGGCTGTCTCATATCAAGTGCTCAATAAATACTTCTGGAATGGGACCAACTATTTCCATGGAAACAACTTCTCCCATCAGTTCAAGGTAAGGGTCTTTGGGACACCGAATTTAAGTTCTCAGGGCCTGAGCCATCCAAGCTCAGAAGTCCCTATTTATGAAATTCTTAATTATTCTGCAGGAACTCCTTAGGACTAAAACAAAGAGTGACAGGTCTTTAACTATCTAGCCTATGGGTGTAACCTCAGGGCAGCCTAAATAAAATGGTGATCATGGATCTTAGGAAAATAAAATGAGAGGATGAGGTAGGGAGAGTTAAAACATAGATATTCTGCTTTTTTTCTTCAGAGAAAGATAAACAATTAGAATGAAAAAATACCTGTGATTGAAAGAAGTCACAATTTATATTGACAAGCTTTTCGTTAAATCTTCGACTCAGAGAACCTCTGCAAATACCAACAGGCTAAAAAAAAGAGAGAGAGAGAGAGAGAGAGAGAGAGAGAGAGAGAAGATACAAAATTGTTTGAGTTTTACAATTATCAATTATCATAAATGGAAATCAACTTGCTTTCTGCCTGTGTGGACAAACAGCCAATCAACATTTATATGCTACTACCATGCAATAGGTAGGCTCTGAGCCAATTATCTCTAGACTAGTGACATGGTGCAGGGACTCGTGCACACTGAAAGAAAATTAATTAGAAGGTGGCTGGCAGGTGAGACTGAACAAGATGGGCCGAACACGCCCTGGAGTCAACTTCCTGTGGTTCTTCCCTGGCCAGCTGCACCTGGGGTGGCACCATGGCTTGAAAGTCTGCAGAGTGAGTGGGGTCCCTCTGCAACGTGGGGTCCCTTGGCCTGGCCGTCGGGGATTGGGCCAAAACTGGCTCTCTAACTTCCCCTGAGGGGTTCTGGAGTGCAAGAGGGCACTCTGCAAAGTTGCTGTCGTACAGGGTGTGGAACACAAAAGCAAGTGTGCAGTAAACCAGATTTGGGGCCAACAGTTCCCCAGCAACAACATAACCCACAGCCAAAGGTGGAATCATGCAGCCCCAGGAGTAATTGGGCACCCTCCTCTTTGGATTCAGAGTGCATCACCAAAGAACCGCTGGTGCCAAGTCACTGCAGCTTGGCAGCTCCTGCATACAGCATCTTCTGCCTGGTGGTGAGTGAGCATCATAACGACCAATTGGATGGAGTGAGGAACAGTTAGCATATTAGCCTTTTATATATATAGACTAGAGGCTCGGTGAACAAAAATTTGTGCACTGGCGTGGGGGGATGTCCCTCAGCCCCACTTGTGTCCTCTCATAGTCTGGGACCCCTCGGGAGATAATGACCTGCTGGCTTAGGTCTGCTCCTGGGTGGCAAAGGGCAGGCCCAATCCCTAGGTGCAGCCCCCGGTCACGCTCAGGGTAGGGCCGATTGGGGAGTTGGGGTGCCGCCCCCTGTCACACTCAAGGCAGGGTCGATGGGGAGGTTGGGGCGCCACCCACTGTCACGCACAGAGTAGGGCCGATAGGGGAGTTGGGGCACCGCCCCCTGTCACACACAGAGCAGAGCCAATCACGGCGTTGCGGCACTGCCCCCTGTCACCCACAGAGCAGGGATGATCAGGGGGTTGGGGCACTCCCCCCATCACACTCAAGGCAGGGCCGATGGGGAGGTTGCGGTTCCACCCCGTCACACACATAGCAGGGCCCATGGGGGGTTGGGGTGCCACACCCTGTCACACACAGAGCAGGGCTGATCATGGGGGTTGGGGAGCTCCCCCCTATCAGGCACAGAGCAGGGCCAGTCAGGGGGTTGGGGCACCTTCACCGTCATGAACAGAGCAGGGCGGATAGGGAGGTTGTGGCCCCGCCCCTTGTCACACACAGAGCCGCAGGGCAATCAGAGGGTTTGAGCTCTGCCCCCTGTTACACTGCTCCAGGGGCCAGGAGGCCTCGCGGATCTGCTTGACACCGGGGCAGTGAGGCCTCGCTGCTAAGCTGATCCCGGTGTTAGGAGGCCTCGCTGCTCTGCTGATCCCGGTGCTGGGAGGCTCTGCTGATGCCGGTGCCGGGAGGCCTCGTGGCTCCACTGATCCCAGTGCCAGGAGGCCTCTCAGCTCCACTGATCCCAAGTTTGGGAGGCCTGGCAGCTCCGCTAATCCCGGTGCTTCGAGGCATATTACCCTTTTACTATATAGGATAGAGGCCTGGAGCATGGGTGGGGGCTGGCTGGTTTGCCCTGAAGGGTGTCCTGGATCAGGGTGGGGGTCCCGCTTGGGTGCCTGGCCAGCCTGGATAAGGGAATGATGGCTGTTTGCAGCTGGTCACACCCCCTTCG
>NW_005871062.1:8538834-8640520 GCF_000147115.1 Myotis lucifugus
CCAAAATATCCCGCCCCTCCGTTCCCGCACTCGGCAGCCCCCCCCCCCTCGGGCACCCCCAGTGTACACACGGCATACGCTATTTTTTATATTCGTCTGGGGCTGGTAACGGGGGCGATGAATTGTTCCTTTTTTATTTATGATTTTTTTACTCAAGGTGGGAATCCACCTGCGGTGCCCCACTGTTTTACCCACAGGCCTCCAGCGTTTCCCAGCCCAGTCGCACCTTTCTCCGAGGGGGGGGGGGCGGTCCCCACTGGGGTGCCTGGCCAGTCTGGGTGAGGGGCTGAGGGCCGTTTTCAGGCTGGTGGGTGACTGAAGCTCCCAACCTCTCCTTTTTTTCTTTTTCTTTTTTAATTCTGGGATTTATTTACCTTATACGGCTGTCACTGAAACTGAGAGCCGACTTTAGCTCTGAGGCTCGGCTCCAGCTCTGAGACCTCCGCTGCTGAAAGCAGAAATCTCCGTTTGTTTGGCTTCTATAATTGAAACACTGTTGCAACTCCAGCTTGACTAGCTGGCTGGCTGAATGCATGGGGTTTGTTTAGCTTCTATAATTGCAACATTGTTTCTTAGAGTGCAAGCTCAGAGCAGTGGCAGGTGGGGAACCTTGGCTTCCTCCTTCACTGGAGCAAGCAAGCCTCCTGTTCGCTTCAGCTGCCTGGCTGCCAGCTGCCATCTTGTTTGGCAGTTAATTTGCATATCGCCCTGATTAGTCAATTGGAAGCATGTCAGAAGTATGGTTAATTACCATGTTTGTCTATTACTAGATAGGATTATCCCTCCAGGTAACTACCTGTAGGGAGAGCTCAGGAGATTTATCTCAGTGCTGCGGCAGATGCAATGGCATGAGCATGCTCCGCCTATACAGGCATCCTCAGCACACCAGGAAGTGGCATCGCCCGCCTGAGCAGACCCCCTAGAGCCACTACATAGTACCCTGATCTTTCCTACTATTGGTTGCCCTATGGATGTTGTAAACTTCTGATTGGTCTGGAATGTTATATATACTGCTGCACTCACACAATAAACTTGGATCTGCGTCACTGAACCGGTCCCCGGAGTCGGGCATGCTTTGTTAGGACTCCATTCGGCCTCACCCCCGCGGGACCCCCTGCTTCAACTACCCAAACAAATCCAAATTGCCTCCAATGATGGAAAATTTAAAACTTCTTGAGGAAGAGGAGGAGAAAGATGGCTGCCGACGTGAAGGTAGACTGCAAGATAGTGTGTGAGTGAGAGAATGAAAGGAGAGTGTGTGGACGTATGTGGCGTGTATATTTGTGGGTGAGGAACAACTATACTCCAAGGGACTGTTGGGGACCGCTGGACCAGGCTCCTCTGACTGACAGCTCTGCTCCTCTGACTGATAGCTCTGCTGTGGAGACCACACCATCTTGAAGAGGAGAGTGGCTGTTATGGGAAGCCTATACATTCCAGGAATTAACAACCAGAACACCCAGGGACCAGCTGCAAACTCAGGAACACCAGATCTCAAGCAGCACGAATATGCAGACTCAGATGAGCTCTGCACCTTCTCATGGAAAGATCAGATTTCGCATAGGGAGAGGTAAGGTCTGCAAACCAAGCTGGAGAAAGAAACGTGAACAAGGGGATCTAGAGGTTTGGGGGAAGTCTGCATCCCACAATATCCATGGCCCTTGGGGCTAGCGTGATCCACGAATGTGGAAGGAGATCCACAGGGCTGCTGGCAGAAGGGAACTCTAAAAATAAACCCATAGCTGAACTGGGTGCAAAAAAGCAGCCTGAAAGTTTACCAGTTTGCTGGCTGCTTAGTGCCTGGGGAAAAAAGACATGTACAGAGACGTTCACAAAGTTGTGCACAGTGCCGGGAGGTAAAAGTCACGACTTCAAGCACTTACTTGGCTCTTTTTTTCTCTTTAAATCCTTGCTTTTGATTACTAAGTCCAGTACATAGTATCACCCAATTGGGGACACTCTAAGAGACTTGAGGGGAAAGTTGTTTTGGGGGAACCTGGGGATCAGAGAGGG
This sequence comes from Myotis lucifugus, assembly GCF_000147115.1. Classification (NCBI taxonomy): domain Eukaryota; kingdom Metazoa; phylum Chordata; class Mammalia; order Chiroptera; family Vespertilionidae; genus Myotis; species Myotis lucifugus. The sequence goes on from NW_005871062.1 coordinate 8,540,848, forward strand.
GAGTAACAATCAGAGAACCAGATCTGGGGCAGTCCATTCTACCAAACCAGTATTAAGTGCCACAGGGAAAACAAAATCTAAATACTGGCTGGAGAGGACTTATAGCCCCAGAGGTCAATCCAGAAACACTGTCACCTAGGGGTTGAATCACAAATTGACTCTTGTGTAAACACAAATAAAGGAGTCTAAGAAACAAAGAAGTACTGCCTACTTGAAAATCAGGACTGTGGCTTACAACACAGAGGAGCAGTGGAACGCAGGGAACTTCAATACTGTCCTGACTACCTGACAGGAAACTGGCACGCCAAACAGGACAGTAGAGGAAGTGAATGACCTTCTCTACTGCACATTTTTATTTTTTCATCTTTTCCTTAGGAAACTATTTTTTTTCCTTTTTCCTCACTTGATTTTACCCTTTTAATTATTACATTTTTATTTTTAATCAGTATTATTACTACTACTATTTCACTTTTTTTTAAAGTGTCATTTTATTTTCTCTTTATTTTATTTTATTTTGGCATTAGTCTTGTGCATTCTATTTTCATTTTTCCTTTAGCATCATTTTGCTCTATCTTTATGCCAATACTCTCTTCCTCATTTTTCCCCTTTTGTTGTCCTGATTCTCTTACCCGATTTCTGCTTTAGATTATCCCTATTCCTTCTCTTTTCCCTGTTTTTTCACCCTACTTATATATCTAATGTTCGATCCCTGCTCTAAGTCCATACATACCTCTCTCTTTTCTTTCTTCACTAACCAATTTTTTTTCTCTCTTCCCTTTTTTTGTGTGTTTTTGTTGTTGTTATTGTTTTTTTGTCTTGTTTTGTTCTAGGTTTTTTGTTTTATTTTGTTTTGTTTTGCCTTGCTTTCTCTCTGTCCTATTGTTGTTGTTTGCTTGATTGTTGATTAGAATGGGTTTTTTGGTGCTTGTTTGTGAGATTATTTCTCTTTTTTGTGTTTTTTGTTTTCGTTTTTGTTTGTTTTTTGCTTCCGTTTTTCCTTTCCTCGCTTGTTATTAGTTGTTGTTTGTAGTTTGCATTCATCTCTTGGTGTTTGTTGTTTACATTTTTTTGGGATTAGTGGTTATTCTATTGGAGTTTTCTCCCCACATAAATAGTTTTTCCCCTCCTTCTTTATTATTCTCTTTCTTTTTCTCTCTTACTTTTTTCATTTTCTCAATATAATTTTTGCACTCCTTTTTTTTCTTATCCCATAATTCTCTTTACTCTGGTGGTCACCTTTATTTGGGGTTATTACTATCATGAATACATTTGTGTTCAGTGCCTTATGAATTATGCATTGTTGTGTTGTATTTTGTGCCTTTCAATCAACGCTGGAGAGAGAGATCTACATAACCAGATACCCAGAGAAGAGAGATCGTGGGCAACAAAGAAACAGCTCGCATATGAAAAAATAGGAGACAGCACCAGAAAAAGAGGTAAACGAAATGAAGGCAATGGAGGCAAGCAACCTGTCAGATAAAGAATTCAGAGAAATGTTCATAAGGTCACTGAAAAGAATAGAAGACAAATTCAACAATATGTGTAAGAATCAAGAAGAAATGAAAAATGACATCGCTGCTATAAAGAACTCAATAGAAAGCATCAACAGTAGACTAGAAGAAGCACAGGACCAAATCAGTGAGGTAGAAGACAAGGTAGAAAAAAATACCCAAACAGAGCAGCATCTAGAAAACAAAACTTAAAAACAGGAGGAGAGCCTAAGGGAACTTTGGGACAACTCAAAACAAAACAACATCGCATAATAGGGGTACCAGAAGAAGAGGAAACTGAGCAAGGAATAGGAAACCTGTTTGAAGAAATAATGACAGAAAACTTCCCTGATATCAGGAAGAAAAAACTCATACAAATCCAAGAAGCTCACAGAGTCCCAAACAAAAGATTAACAAAACCAAGAGCTGATTCTTTGAAAGGATAAACAAGATTGATGAACTTCTAGCCAGGCTCACCAACAAGCAAAGAGAGAGGATCCAAATAAACAAAATCAGAAATGAAAGAGGTGAAATAACAACCGATCCCACAGAAATACAAACAATGATGTAAAAATACTATGAACAACTCTATTTCAACAAAAAGGACAACCTAGACAAAATGGACATATTCTTAGAAAAATAGAAGCTCCCAAAACTCAACCAAGAAGAATAAAAAAACCTGAATAGGCCGATAACTACTGAAGAAATTGAAACAGTGATCAAAAGTCTTCCAGCAAACAAAAGCCCTGGTCCAGACAGCTTTACAGGAGAGTTGTAAGAAGCATTCAAAGAAGAACTAAAACCTATCCTCCTCAGACTATTCCAAAAAATTTAAGAGGGAAAGCATACTTCCAAATTCTTTCTGTGAAGCCAGCATTACCCTAATCTCAAAACCAGATAAAGACACCACAAAAAAAGAGAACTACAGGCCAATATCCTTGATGAACATAGATGCTAAAAAATCAACAAAATTCTAGCAAATTGGATTCAGCAATACATTAGAAAGATCATACACCATGATCAAGTGGGATTTATTCCAGGGATGCAAGAATGGTACAGTATCTGCAAATCAATAAATGTGATATATCGCATAAACAAACTGAGAGACAAAAATCACATAATCATATCAATTGATGCAGAGAAAGCATTTGACAAAATCCAACACCCTTTCTTGATAAAAACTCTTAGCAAAGTGAAATAGAGGGATCACACCTCAACATAATAAAAGCCCTATATGAGAACCAAGATGGCGGCATAAGGTACAAACCTGTATGTGCTGCCCCCCACAACAACATTAAAACCACAACTATAAGACAAAAAAGCTATCATCCAGAACCATGGGAAAGCTGACCGAGTGGAAGTTCTACAACTAGAAGGAAAGAAAAAAGCATATTGAGACTGAGTGGGAGGTAGAGGCACCAAGAACACAGGTACGGAGGCGCACGCGAGGCTCTACACCTGTGTGCAGGGTTTTTTTCAATCAGAAGGGGATACAAGCTCTTGAATGCCCTCAACTCATTTACAGCGAGACTCTGGGGTCCCAGGCTCCTACGGGGAGAAATGACACTGTCTTGCAGCTGGTCGGAAAGCGACCATAAATTCTTTCATTGTTATTGTTATCATGTTAATTGTTAACTGTTAACTATCCTGTACCCACCTAAGTAAAAAAAAGTATAATTGTTGACATTAACTATCTTGTACCCAACTAAGTAAAAGAAGTATGTATCTATCATTTTACTTTTACTTTTCATTCAGTCTCAGAAGTTCCCTCCCCCACGGCTTTGCTTTCACACACCTCCCTAATCTATCACCAATGGATTTTATGTAACCCACTTACTTCTCCTCCTTTGATTGTAATGTATAAAACAAAGTGAAAAGCTGCCATTCTCCTGAGCATTTTCCAAATATCTTGAGACTCTGCTTCTCAGGAATTGTAGACAGTTTGGCTTAAATAAACTCACAAAAATTCTTTACAGTTTTGAATGCTTTCACGTTAACACTCTTCTCAGAAAAAAATCACTCTCGGCTACTTCACCTTTTCTTTATTTAAAAAATAAAATAATTTTGATTTCTTATTACACATGCAATAGTTATTTAGAATATGGATAAACAGAACAAAAATAAAAAGACCTATAATTGCACAGAAAGATATGATTTCTTTTCTTCTAATCATTTTTCATGTGCATATATATAGTTTTTCTTCTGGAAAATAGGATTATAATTTATATATTATTTATAACCCCCTTTTGTAAGTCAATAATATGTTGTGAAAATCCTTTTATGGCATTGAATAGTCTTCTGTGATCTTTTTAAAAATATGTTTTTATTGATTTAAGAGAGAGGAAGGGGGAGGAAGAGATAGAAACATAGATGAGAGAGAAACTTCATCAGCATTTGGCTACCTCCTACACGCCTCCTGCTGGGGTTTGGGCCTGCAATTGGGCATGTGCCCTGATCAGAAATCAAACCCACCATCTTCTGGTTCATGGATTGATGCTCAACCACTGAGCCACAACGACCAGGCTTCTATGATCTTTATAATGATTACCTAGTATTCCTCTGTTATTTAACAAGTTCTCTTTTGTTAGACACTAAATTATATCTCATTTGTTTTGTTTAAACATTGAAGCTATATCTTTTTATATATACCTAGTTAACTTCTTAAGATAAATTACTGGAAGAGAAATTTTAGACTCACAGAGGATAGACATTTTCAAGTATAAATAGAATATTATTATAAAATGTTGCCTCAATTTCTAAAGAATTTTAAGAATACAGTATTCACATTGAATTTACTAACATGTGTCTAAAGAGAGTGCCTGAATATTATTCTATCACCCATCTCCAGACTATATGAAGAGAAGATTAGAAATTCTTCAGAGCAGGAAAAATCCATTAATGTGGAAAGTTCTTGGAGAATGGTGCTTCAGACCTTCCCTTCTCCTCTTCATCACCAAATCACATAGGGAAAGGGCTCTGAGAGAACCTACTGGAGAGACTGCAGGTACTGGTACCAAGTAGAGCCAGGCCCCTCACACTCAGCCTGGGATTTGCTGAGCTACCATATTTCCTAGGCCTACTTGGAAAACCAAATATCCATCAACTGATGAATTAATAATATGTGGTATATCCCTACAATTAAATATTATTTGATAATTAAAAGAAATGAAGCCCTGATACATTCTACAAAATGGCTAAACCTTAAAAATGTTATGTTATTAATGTTTATTGCATTTAACATTATTATATTTAAGATTGTTTTTCTTTTTTTTTTTAATATATTTTATTGATTTTTTACAGAGAGGAAGGGAGAGAGATAGAGAGTTAGAAACATCGATGAGAGAGAAACATCGACCAGCTGCCTCCTGCACATCTCCTACTGGGGATGTGCCCGCAACCCAGGTACATGCCCTTGACCAAAATCAAACCTGGGACCCTCCAGTCCGCAGGCCGACGCTCTATCCACTGAGCCAAACCAGTTTCGGCAAGATTGTTTTTCTTGAAATATTAACGTTTATTGCATGTAAAACAGTAATAAAAATAAAATTGATTTAAATTAAAATAAAAAAAATAAAAATTGTTATGTTAAGTGAAAGAAGACAGATTCAAAAGGCCATACAGTATGTTTCCAATATATGAAATGTTCGGATAAAGGGAAAGTTACAGAGATAGAAATAGATTAGTGGCTTCCATGAGCGTGGGTAAAGGACTAAGGAGACTGATTGCTAATGGGTATGGAGTTTCTTTGGAAACTGATGAAAATATTCTAAAATTAGATACTGATGGTGGTGGCACAACTCTGAGAATACACTAAAATGTCACTAAATTGTATAGGTTAAAAGGGTGAATTTAATGGTGTGTGAATTATGTCTTAACAAAGCTGTTATCCTATGTAATAAAAGACAAAATGGGTAATTGACCATACCTTCGCTATGCTTCCCATTGGCTAATCAGGGTGATATGCAAATTAACCGCCAACAAAGATGGCGGCCGGCAGCCATGCAGCTGAAGCGAGCAGGAGGCTTGCTTGCTCCAGTGATGGAGAAAGTCAAGGTTCCCCACCTGCTGCAGCCCAGCTTGGAGCTCAGAAAGCAACAAAGTTTCAATTATAGAAGCTAAACAAACCCCAAATACCTGCTTTCAGCAGGCTGTGGCCACAGAGCTGGAGCGAGCATTAGCTCCAGTGACGGCAACAAAGTTTCAATTATAAACGTAAATAAATCCCAAGATTAAAAAAAAAAGAAAACGGCCCTCAGTCCCTCACCCAGACTGGCCAGGCACCCAAGCAGGACCCCCACCCTGATCAGGGACACCCTTCAGGGCAAACCAGCCGGCCGCCACCTGTGCACCAGGCCTCTATCCTAACTAGTAAATGGGTGATATTCAAACTGATCCTAACAGCAGAAAGACTGGGAATGACTGGTCACTGTGACACACACTGACCACCAGGGGGCAGACACTCAATGCAGAAGCTGCCCTTTGGTGGTCAGTCCGCTCCCACATGGGGGAGCTCTGCTCAACCACAAGCCAGGCTGATGGCTGCCAGTACAGCAGTGGTGGTGGAAGCCTCTCCTGCCTCCTCAGCAGCACTAAGGATGTCTGACTGTCGCTTACGTCTGCTCCCTGCTGGCAAGTGGACATCACCGAGGGCTGCCGGGCTGCCAGAGGGATGTCTGATTGCCAGCTTAGGCCCAATCCCCTGGGAAGCAAGCCTAAGCCAGTAGATGGTCATCCCCCGAGGGGTCCCAGACTGTGAGAGGGCACAGGCCAGGCTGAAGGATGCCCCCCCCCCGCCCCGATTTCACCGGGCCTCTAGTTATAAATAAGTAAATAAATGGAGAAAAGACTTTGAGGCATTTTGTCCAATTGTGTTACAACACATTGTGCCAACTGGCATTCCCACCAGGTATGTCAGATGGCTTCAAGGCACCCTCTCCATCTTAGATGCATTCTTTCAAAGACATCCTGTTTGACTTTGTCCTTCTTAAAGAGTGGCCCAAGGAATAAAACTGTATTCTAAATGTAACTGGATTTGTTCAGATATAAGTAGGACCACAATCAACCACTGAGAAGGTTTCTCTATATTTTAAAGCCTCTATGATCTTTTTCTGCAAAGGCATAACATTGCTGATGAAGATTGTATTTGCAATAAAATATTATTGCACCTGAGCCACCACAACCTCTAATTAGTCAGTTACTCCTTGAGGAGAAGAAAAATGTCTTTGACAGCTCATACATAATTTATGCTCAATCATACTTATAGATGATCTGGGAACACAAATCTTAAATTATGAAGACATTCAGGAATACTCACCCCAGAGTCAGTGGGCTGATATCCAGAACTGCTGGCTTCGGTTTTGATATCTGGTGACTCTTTGATTAAATATTCCACAAAGTAGGAGGGGCCAAACACCCACTGGTATGACACAAGAGTTGAGAAATAAAAATTAAACCTCTCTATGTAGAGAAACAACTGAGGTTTGGCAGCATTATTTTTATAGAAATCATACATTCTCTGAGTCATTGTCAACACTGGTCTCCTGTTGTCCCTGTAATTCCCACCATGATCAAACCCCCTATTTTGATTTTGTTTTTTAGAAAACATAATCAGCATTCATTTCTTCCCTCTTAGGGATTTGAATGGGTTCTAAAAACCTTCCCTTGGGTGAGCTTAATTTTCTTCAAGCAGTTTTGTTTTTAGATTAGTTTTTCTTTATATGATAGATATCAACATAATTCAAATGCAGATGAGCCTCCATTTCTCCTAATTCACAAAACTCAACATCCACTCCAGGCCTTAAAATAGAGCAGAAGCTGACCTGCTAAATGAGATCCATGGTCAATCAGATATGAGAATGTAGCAGTAAATAGTGAACCTGGGTAGAATAAACCAAGGAGACTCTGAGTCCGTTTCCATTCACGCCTTAAAGGCAACGAGGTAAAATCAAATCCCACAACTCTTGTGGACATTTCATGGAATAACTTAGAAACTGAAACATAACTGATTGAATGTGCTTCAGGTCTATCAAAGCAGGGAGAAAAGATTGGATTATAACCAAAGAAGTGCCTTAATATTCTCCTCTCAGTTTAGAAATCGATAGCAACAGTCATGAGACATTGTTGGTGTAACTGGGATTTCCACCTCACCTGGCTAGAAGCCCGGGTGACTTTGACAAGAGAATATTGCCCTGTTTTGCTGTCCTCATTGAATTTTGCAAGCGTCTCAGTGGCAGTTTCCAGAACATTGGGATCTGACAAGTTAGTGGGGGGTGGGCAGTCGGGACACATTCTCTGAATCTTTCTTCGAGAAACTGTTGATGAAAAAGAGAGTAGTTTAAAAATAAAGTCACTTAATGGTTTTTAATCCTATCAATCATATGACCACAGCAGAAGCAGAGATTAAATAAAAAAAGATATTCAGTTTTGGCAAGAAAAAGGCATTATCTGGAATGAAAGTTAGCTATCAGCAGTGAGTTTTCTGCAATGAGCATGCATTCCTTTAATACTGTATTAAAAAATCAAAGCAAAATTTTTTTTTACCTAACACAAATGTATTTATGCTAGGAATTTTGTTCAAAACACATATGTGTTTATATTGACACAAAACCTTCCCCCCTATTAGTAGCTCAATACATTCTATCATTATTGCCTCTGTAAACCAGTCAAGTATCTTAAAAGGTTGGGATCTTATTATTGGTTTGTCTTATTCATTTCTTAGTCTCTAACACCTAAGATAATGTAAGTGCTTTGCAAATGCTTATTGAGTGAATGAATTAGTGACATATGAAAGGTGCAAGCACTCTCTCTCTCTCTGATTCAAAAATGCAAGTCAGCCAGAAATTGGCCAACTTATTGTATGATTGGCTAGAATAATCATTCTAATGGTACAGCCAAAATTTCTGACTGGGGGTTACAAAACTAGTGTGAAAGTCAGAGTAAGAACTTCTCTGCAAGTTATTACAGAGCAAAACAGTTGATCAATCCTGTATTTATATGAGTGTATTTGGCTACTCTTTGGGGGAGTTACATCCACAATTTGTCACTCGTGGCACCAAATCTATGTGTCACTTTCTGACCTCCCATACCTCTGGTACCTGTGACTTTTGAGTCCTGATCTGTTTTACTAGTTGTTGTTCTCTAATTTAAGTAAGGCTCATCTTCTCAACCAGGAAGCTTCAACTGTGGCTAATACAACATTTGTTCTGTTGCCTTGTCCCTCAAAGGAACCAGCAGCAGTGTTATGACCTGGAGCTTGTTAGAAATGCAGACTCTCAGGCCCCACCACAGACCTGTGGAATGAGAGTCTATACTTGAACAAGACCCGCTAGGGGAGTCACATGCACATAGTAGTTTGACAAGTAGCCATATCCAATTTTCCCATGCATTGGATGCTTGCTTTCCAAAGAGAAGGATCCAGAATGAATACATGTGCATATTTGAAATGTCATTAGTTACACCCTCATACTTAGTTCATTTGTTCAACAATATTATGGACTCCTTACACTTGTTAGGGACTTGGGGGAGGCTGTAGCAGGAAGAAAGAAGGTATAAAATATTCTGCATGAAATAAGATAGAAGACTTCAAATCAAGGCAGTGCATGGTCTATGCTCCATGAGTGCTTACGTTAAAGTTTCATAGGAATGAGAGCAGGAAAGTTTTTTCCTTTCCTGAATAGAGAACATTATAGAGAACATTGGCAGTGGACCTTAAAGAATAAATATGAGTTACAACTGTGTGGGTACCCGGGGAGGGCATCCTCAGCAGAGGGAAAGTTACAAGCAAGATGCAGAGATTTGAAAGTGCAATGTGTATTCAGAAAAGAGTGGGATTTTCAGTTAAATGAAGTACAGAGGTGATATAGTCAGAGAGGTAATGGCAAAGATAGCTAGAAAGGGAGCCTGGAGACCAGTGTAGAGATGATCCCATTTATGTCAGACTAAAAATTTAGGATTTAATTCAATATTCATGAATAAAACTATTGCAGGTAATTTAGGAAGACTAATTATGGGAAAAAGAGCAGTGCAAGTTGAATTTCACAGGGGAGGCAAGTATCAGATACATTAAGAACCTAGCCTTGGTATGAATAGGAAATAAGAACAGGAGCATAGCTCTACTTATTTCATTTTTCATCTTTCATTAAAATAAACAAAATAAACAAAATAAGAGCGCTCTCTTACCTGGGCGAAGAGTACAGTTATAAGCAGGTAAATAAAGAATTCTTAGTGGCCTGTTCACATAATATAATGCTTTGCATTTGCCATAAACCTGGAATCAACAAACATTTTATGACATCATGGCACAAACTCTGACTTTTTAAAATACCCCCCAAAATGAAATTGGACTTTTTATTTTTAAATATATTTTTATTTATTTCAGAGAGGAAGGGAGAGGAAGAGATAGAAACATTGATTGACTGCCTCCTGCATGCCCCCTACTGAGGATAGAGCCTGCAACCCTTGGCATGTGCCCCGACCAGGAGTCAAACCATGACCTCCTGGTTCAGAAGTCGATGCTCAAGCACTGAGCCATACCAGCCAGGCTGGACATTTTATTTTTAAATAATGAAAAATTTAAGGTCAATTTTGGTGGCTTTGAGAGTGAGAAACTGCCAGGGGGTAGTTTCAAACAATTTAAACTTCTGCTGGGACATAGCTATACTACATTTCCCAGCTTCCCTCCCAATTAGGTGTGCCTGTGTATAACTGAGTTCTAACCACATAAAAGGTGAGCAGAAGTGGCTGTAAGTACTTCCAGGATGGCTCATGACGATCTCCTATGTGCCATCTGTCCTCCATGCTTTTTCTATTTCTAGAGCTTGATGTAGATGAGCATGGTGACCACAGAAGCCGTTAGTTGAAGGTGGCAGAGTCTAGAGCCACAGTGTGGAAGGAATCTGGGTCTCCAAATCATTCCTGGAGGAAAGCCTCCTCTTGAATAAGAATTTCTGTTTTGAATTTATATGAATAAGAAATAAACTTCTATCATGTTGGAATCAGTATATACTTTTTGGGCATGTGTTTTAGCAGCTAGTATAACCTTTATAACTATAATTTACAACAGGGTAAATGAGACTCCCAGAAACACCTCTTTAAAATCAGATAGGTGCAGTTTGACAAATCTGGTTACATGATTAGAAAAGATATCTTGATCAAATAGCTTACTTCTAAACACAATCATGTTCTCAAAAGTGTCATATCAATAAATGGAAATAACTCAGGATAATTGAGAACAAATAAAAATTATTTTCAAGCCTCTTCAATGGTCATCTTTAAAAGGATCAATTTTCAGGCCCTTTAGGTCCTGATTCCAGAAAATTCTTCCACAGCACCCCTGAGAGCTTCAACTGTAAGCCTTTCCATTCCCCAGCCTCAAACTTCATATTAGTATTCATTAAAACAAAAAAAGCAAAAAACAAACAAACAAAAAACCCAAACAAATAAAAAGCTCTCCCTTTACTGCTTCCACAATCTTCCTCAAACACACATCCAGAGCACTACAGCTCAGACCTTCTTCTCACAATTTAAACACAGGCCTCGAGCCTACAGAAGGGTCTTGGAAGTAGGAAACAATTTGGGTATCACAACCCCAGTGGGACTCTCAGAAATTCTCCCAAATTAAACTCTGTTTTGTCTAATAGAATTGGAATAACCACAGGGTAACCATTGTCAAGAGATTCTAAAAAAGGATATTTAAAAGATGGCCAGGACCCCCCGGCCCACAAGGCTCAGTGGTCGAGCGTTATGGACCTATGAACCAGGAGGTTCTGGTTCAATTCCCAGACAGGGCATATACACAGGATTTGGGCTCTATCCCCAGTGTGGAATATACAGGAGGAACCCAGTGTTAGATGTGCAGGAGGCAGCCAATCAATGATTCTCTCTAATCACTGATGTTCCTATTTCTTTCTCCCTCTCCCTTCCTCTCTGATATCAATAAAAGTACACTGAGTGGCCAGATTATTATGACCACCCCTCAGTACAATGAAGTGAATTAGCTATGCAAATAATAATAAAACCTTGAGAGTATTTGCTTAGAAAGTTTTCAATATTTTTGGAAGTGTCAACAAAATACTGATGGGGTGGTCATAATAATCTGGCTGGTCATAATAATCTGGCCACTCAGTGTATATTTAAAAAAAATAAAATATGGTCAGAGACATAGAAACATGGAACAAACTGATGAATCTCAGAGGGAAGGCAGGGGTAGGTAGGTGGTGGGAAGAGATTAACCAAAGAACTTATATGCATATATGCATAACCCATGGACACAGACAATACTGTGGTAAAGGACTTGGGCAGGGGGCAGGGGCAGACTAGAGGGGATAAATAGGGTGGGGGGCGGGGAATGAGACATCTATAATACATGATTACATGGAGCCTGGGGTCACAGTCCATGATACCAGTTACGTAACCTAACCCTTTCCCTAGAAATCATAAAGATAAATTTTAAAAATAAAAGATGTCACACAATGAGCAATCTTCACCCTGTATACAGTGGACACCCTGTTTCTCCCCTAAAGTTCCTAGGATACAAACACTTACCTGTTCATGCAGGTGCCTCTCCTCACAGTCCCTCCACGGCTTCTTGCTGAGCACATGACAGGTAGTATGCAGTACGTCCATTGTGAAATAGAACAGAGATCCCAGACCATCCTGTGGGAAGGGGTGAAAAAATGTACCACAGCCCACATGAAGCAGAAACCCCTAAAGACGGGTCCAAAATGTTTCTGATTTATGGCGGAACCAGTGGCTATCATATTTGTGATGATGTCTTATAGTCTATGAGACACTGGACAAGTGTCAGAGTAAGATACTATTAGCACTTGTTCCTGTTAACAGTAAAAGCATGTAGTACAACCCAGCAGAGGGGAGCAGAGACTTCTCAGGAGGTTTCCAATTTGGAAAGCACCTGCCAACATGTGTCCCTGCAGGTCTATCCCATGGCCGGCCTATGCAGCTTGTGCAAACACCTGCCCCAGGTAGGGGATTGTCACTTACCTGTCTGTGTTCTTGGACAGCGCTCACTCGGTTGAGGCTCAGCACATAGCCTTCCTTTAGGTCGTTATTGATGTCCTGCAGGACAAATGCTGCCATACCCAGCATATCTGCATCATTGCAGCCACGAAGGAGGAAAGGCAAGTGGCTGGGGACCTTCAGGGGCACAGATGTAGTGGTGCAGCTCACAGCCAAGGTGCAGAGAACCAGGAGTAGGAGTAGACCCATTCTGTGGGGAACAAGACCAGGATGGTTCAGTAAATGGAGCTGCAAGGATGGGATACTTATAGGACTCTGTAAGGCCAATTTGACTGGTTTTGTAATCACAATCTGAACCTTGGACCAGAATTTAAAACACAATGTCGCATTTTATCTCCTTGAACTCTAAATGTGGATTTCCATGAGTCAGCACTTTGGATGGGATTTGCCAATGTCTTAATCTTAGACAGCTGAACAAACTCATATTCACGCGTACAGGTAAGCAAACTTATGTAACCTAACCCTTTCCCTAGAAATCATAATAAACACTCAGGTCAAGGCTCCTAAGAGGTCATGATTGGATTCTGGTTTGCCTCCTTGGTTCCAAATGAATCAGAATATACAAACTGTCCTATTCTCTCATTTCCCCTAGCACCTTCCCTCCAGCTGATGTCCTTGGCCACACCAATAATTACCCCAGGCTTGGAGCCTGGGGTCACAGTCCATGATACAAATTGTATTAGTTGAATTCACACTTCCTGCCTGGCCTTCCATGTTTACCATTCTTGTTAGATCAGGAAAAAAGGCTCTAACCCCACATCACCTACATGAAAGACCAACGAGATTCCTAAAGCATTTTGGGGATCTGGCTAGGAAGTGGTCTATGTATATTTTTTAAAACAAAGACTTCATTTAAGTAAAAAAAAAAAAAAGAGAGAGAGAGAGAGAGAGAGAGAGGGATGGTATATCAATAGTTCATGCAGCATATGCCAAACTTTTTCTTCCTTTTATGGAGCTGTGTGGAAGCAAACTCATAAGGAAACTGAAACCTAATAGTATTGTTAGGAGGTAGACAATGATTGACAGGTAGGCTGGAATGTAAATCCCTCAAGGTTGGGACTCTTGCTTTTCTCTTTCAGCTTCTGCTTGGGGTTCAGGAAGTTTCTACTGATTGGAACTGTACAAAACACAAATATCTTTTAAAACCCTATTAATAAAAAACCCCACAGGGAGCCACTGAGAACTCTGGGATCTAATACTGAAGCTGGGCTCCCCAAGAGAGAATATAACATCTATCTGTGAAAAGCAGTGGGAGTGGCAGCTGAAAGTTTGGGCACCCTCTTAAAGAGTCAATGCACAAAAATTCTCCGTGAAGCCACTCACCTGGTGCTCTGGCAGAGGGAGGGTGAAGCAGACTGGAGCTGTGAGAGCAAAACCCAGGACTGAGGACTCGGGGGATAGAGCACAGAAGGCAGACAACCCAAGTTTCCTGGGCTGAGTCATTCCCTCACACAGCAGAGGACATCTTTCCCACATAGACATCTGCCTTGCCTGGGTGGAAGACAGTTAACTCACCCTATTGGAAAACACCTTGCCCTGAGGCCACTTAAGAGATTAAAAGTAACAATTAACCTCCAGGCAGAAGCAACTGCCCCACCCAGTTGAAATAACTCTCCCCACACCTGAGCACAATTGCCTAGGGCAATTCACTTCAGAATTTTATTAGTCTGTAGACCAGTGATTCTCAATCTGGGCTGCACATTACAATCACCTGGGAATCTTTTCTTTATTATGGGGTGGGGCCACAACATTAGTAACAAAAAAACAGAATTTCCAGAGGATGAGGCCCAGAAATCAGGATTTTAAAAAGATTCCCAGGTGATTCTAATGTGCAGCCAGGGTTGAGAACCACTGCTGTAGACAGAGGTGGTCTCTGGAGGCTTTGCATCTTTGCCTGATCCAATTTGTCAGAAAGAGCCTTTAACTCGTCCTGCACTAGATATTGAGAGGTGTAGAGGATCTACCTAATACACAGTCACAAACCCAAACAGACAACCAAAATGAGGAAACAAAGAAACACCCCCAAATGAAAGAACTAGCAAATTCTCCAGAAGAAAAGATCAATGAAGCAGAGATAAGAAATTTATCTGAAACAGCGTTCAGAGTAATGATGTTAAAAATGCTCAACAGTATGAAAAAAGATATAGTAACTATGAAAAAAGAACAGTCTGAGATAAATAATGACATAACAAATAAAGAACACGTTGGAAGGAATACACAGCAGATTAAGGGAAGTTGGGGATTGAATCAGTGAATTAGAAGACAGAGTTGGAAATATCACTCAATTAGAGAAACAAAAAGAAAAAAAAAACAATTAAAAAACAGGAGGAAAGCTTAAGGGAGCTGTGGGACAATGTGAAACGTAGCAATATCAGAATTGCAGGTGTGCCAAAAGAGGCAGAAAGGGAGAAAGGAATAGAGAAGGTGTTTGAAGAAATAATGGTAGAAAACTTCCCTCACCTGGTAAAGGAAACATCACACAAGTTCAGGAGGCACAGAGAACCCCAAACAAGAAGAACCAAAATATACCCATGCCCAGACACATCATAATTAAAATACCAAAAATTAAAGACAAAGAGAGAATCTTAAAGGCAGCAAGAGAAAAGAAAACTATTACCTACAAAGGAGTTCCCATAAGGCTGACACCTGATTTCTCATCAGAAACTCTACAGGCCAGAGGGAATGGCATGAAGTACTCAAGGTAATGGAAAGCAAGGATCTGAGACCAAGATTACTATATCCAGCAAGGCTATCATTCAAAATAAATGGTCAAATAAAGAGCTTCCCAGACAAAAAAAAAAAAAAAAAGGCTAAAGGAGTTCATCACCACCAAGCCAGCATTATAAGAAATGTAAAGAGATTGCTGTAAGGGATTGCTTAGAAGAAAAAACTGAGAGACAAACCTAGCCATACAGAATTAAAATGGCTATACTAGTAAATAAGTACCTCTCAATAATAACTCTAAAAGTAAGTGGATTAAATACTCCAATCAAAAGGTGTAAGGTAGCAGAATGGATGCAAAAACATGACCCAACTATGTGCTGTCTATAAGAGACCCACCTCAAAGCAAAAGACATGCACAGGATGAAAGTTAAGGAAAAAAATTTTCCATACAAATGGAAAAGAAAAAAAGCTGGAGTAGCAATACTAATATTTTACAAAATAGGCTTTAAAAACATCATGCTAAGTGAAATAAGCCAGTCCAAGAAAAAGAAATATCATATGATCTCTCTCATTTGTAGAATTTAATGAACAACATAAACTGATGAACAAAAATAGAGCCAGAGGGGTAAAAATATCCTAGAATATAATAGAAGTAATCCTGTTATTTGCAGGTTTTTAATATTTACTACACTTGGGTATGCTATAACATTTAGATTCCTATCCATAAAACAGCAGTACTTCCAGTATACGTACACACACACACACACACACACACAGACAGAGTTACACTCACTTGTAGAAAGAAGGGGTTTCCCTGTGGTTTCCAGCCACACTCAAAAAGTGAAAAGCAACAGATGAAATTAATTGTAATATTTTGCTTAACCTGATGTATTCAAACATTATCATTTCAATCTGTAATTAATATAAAAATATGAATGAGCCTTAGCTGGTATGGCTCAGTGGATAGAGCATCAGCCTGAGGACTAAAGTGTCCCAGGTTTGATTCCAGTCAAGGGCAGCTACCTTGTTTGCAGGCTCAATTCCTAGCCCCAGTTGGGGTGCATAGGAGAGACAATGAATGTGTCTCTCTTACATTGCTGTTTCCCTTCCTCTGTCTCTCCTCCTTCTTTCCACTCTCTCTAAACATTAACGAGAAAATATCCTCAGGTGAGGATTAACAACAACAATATATATATATATGAGAGAGTTTACATTCTTTGTTTCATACTACCACATACCACGATTTGTTCTAGTCTCATTTATGGTGGTCCATAGTCACAGGTGGCCACCCGATCAGGCTGCACAGGCTCCTCTCTGTCAAAGGAAGGCAACAGGAGCCCCTTCTCCTGAGGCTGCTATAAGGACTGGCCACGGAAAAAACAATGCCAGGTGCTTGGCACAGCCCTGGCACACAGGACACCTGGGGACGACGTCTGCCATCAGTGCTCTGACTGCTCCTGTGGTCCGTACCTCATCTCCCACAGTGCAGATCCCAAGTGGCTCTGCTGGCAGCCTTTCCCCAGTCTACCCGAATGGAGTCAGATTTGGAGAAGCAGGGATTTGATTTTCCTCCTGGAAGGTGTGATTCAGGGCAGCGATTTAGGATTGGTTTCAGAACAGCACAGGTCAGCCACGTGAGGCATTGTTTGCTGCAGAGCTGGGTGGGTGTGGTACTTGGGATTAGGTCTCTGGGGAGTTAGAAATACAGGTATGAAGTCTTGACCTGAGACGGTGGGGTGTGTACTCAGGAAAGTTGTGCAGCAGCCACAGCTCCAAAATATCAGGCTGGCTCTGACCTGGTTAGCAATGATCTCTGCAGCTGGTTGGTTTTTCTCTCTCTTTCCCTTTCTCCTTTATCTTTTCTTCCTTCCACATCCTGAATGAACATCTACTCACTATGCTGCCAAGGTCCAGTGTTACAAATATAATAAATAACACTGATGAATTCTCAGAATGTGCCCAGCCTTGTGCTAAACCCTGTCTTCCTTCTCTCATTTAATGTCCACAACCAAACCAGTGCTGTAGGGTACCACTGTTATTCCCATTTTATAGATGAGGAAAACTGAGGAGCAGTGAGGTTATGTAGCTTGCCCAAGGTCTTATAGCCGGGGTTAGTGTCTAGCCTATATGGCTTCTGAGAGGAAGGCCTAGTTCTTGCCCTCAATGAGTGAGTACTAAGAAAGCAATAGGAGGAGAAACTAGCTATGCTGGGGAAGTCACTTCTCAGAAGAGGTTACATTCTGTCTGGGGCTTGAGGGATGAATAGGAGTATGCCTGATGAGCAAGGCAGGGAGGGTAACCAGAGAATTGGGAGGAGAAATAAAATCAATAAATGTGAATTACATAGTTTACCTTCTGTCCTGTCAATCCTTCTCACTGTCTCCTATATAAACTGGATGGTGTCACTGCCAATCCACCCAGTAGCCTCAGGCCTCTTTTGGCAGTCTGTCTCCTAAAGTATCCTTCATCTGGATACTTTTACTTTTATCAATCATATTTAGGTAATGTATGAAAAAACTCAGGATGTTTGAGGGCATGTTTTAGTGTCAAAAATATTCTTAGGATGCCATGGATGCATGGCTTAGTTGATTGGAGCTTTGTTCTGTACATCAGAGGGTTGCAGGTTCGATTTCCAGTTAGGGCACGTGCAGTAGGCAACCCATGGATGTTTCTCTCTCTCTCTCTCTCTCTCTCTCTCTCTCTCTCTCTCTCTGTCTCTCTCTCTCTCTCTCTCTCTCTTCCTCTCTACCAAAATCAATAAAAACATATCCTCAATGAGCATATATATATATATTTTTTCTTTTTCCTTGGGGAAAATCTGCCATATAACATCAAAAGTGGGATTTCCTCCAAGAATCCCTGTGGTGTTGTGGTCTAAAGCACAGACTATGGGCTCAAATATACCTGGGTTAGAATCCCAGCTCTACCACTCATCAGTTGTGTGACAAAAAGGCTTCTCACTCTCTCTGAATTTCAGATTCTTCTTTGATAAATTGAGGCCACAGAGAAACCATAGGATGGGTGTGAGGGTAAGATGGGATCCCACACAAAAGTACCTAAAACACAGTTTGCCTTTAGCATCTCACCAAAGAGAATCTAAAAGAAAGAATCTAAAAGATAAGAGGAGATGGGAAGACAGGCAGGATCTCCACATGTAGGTCTCATACTCACATTCGTGAAGGAGGGTGGAGGCCGCAGTGCTGGTTTATGAAGAGATGTCCAGGATGTCAGGCTTTCCTGAGAATGCAGGGTCACTCAGACCAACCCTATGCACAAGCAACTTATGAATAAAGCAGAAGCCTGGTGGCTAATTTACACTGGGGAGGGAATGCCTCTCCAGTGTCTCCAGAGCCAGACTGGTCACACTCAGATCACCCTTTTATATCCGGCAATCAGGCTTCATGGTCACTTCAGAACACCAGGCAACAATGCACATGGCTGAGCCGCCACTGCCAGGCATACACCCTGGTTTCTGCATGACAGGTGGGGTCCTCAGCAGAGGTCAAAGCTTTAATCAGGGGCAGTCTCTTTCTGAAGAGCTGCCCAGCACCTGGATCAGACCTGGGCACTTCCCAAGTTACCTCATCAACACCTTCAGAAGCCAACTCAGAGGGTGTGGCCTCCCTTCAGATGGCTTCCTTCACCCAGAGGTACTGGTTCTCATGGGTTTCACTCCCAATGGGCGGATTTATTGTTAAATTCTACTCTAACCGATACTGCCCATACATGGGAAAGGGAAGCAGCAGTGCCAAGAGTCTACTGTGTGCCAGCACTGCTGAGTCCAGGTACTTACACTTAATCCCCATGACGTCTTGTTGGGAGGCATCTTCATTCCCATTTGATGACTGTGTCACACAAGGCAATGTGTGCTTTCTAATACCCCCAGTGTAGCAACATCTGCCAAACTAACAACCAGACGTGATGGTATGACCTGTTCTCATGGAGGGCTGCAGCTCTGGCACATTTTCTTTCAGGGGAAGCTCAGCTATGAGCACGAAGAGACAATTATCAATTAAGCCTTTCTGCAGTGCATTAGAGGCAGGAATGAGGGCTCTGTCCTCCAAGATGTAACACCTCAATTATGCCTGTTGCTGGTAATTACCACTTATCAGCTGAACTGAGCAATTCCAGAATACCTAGCATAGAAATAATAATTATATAGCCCAGGCCGCATGGCTCAGTGATTGAGCTTCAGCCTATGAACCAGAGTTCAAGGTTTGATTCCTGGTCAGGGCATTTGCCCAGGTTGCAGGCTTGATCCCTAGTGTGGGTTCTGCAGGAGACAGCTGATCAATGGTTCTCTCACTCATTGATGTTTCTATCTCTCTTGCCCTTTCCTTTCCTTTCTTAAGTCAATAAAAATATTTTTTACAAATAACATATTGAATGGGTAAAATTTCTTTTAGAAAGACAAAGAATTCCAGACCAGCCCATGTGTCTCAGTGGTTGAGTGTCAACCCAGGAACCAAGAGGTCACATTTAGATTCCTGGTCAGGGCACATGCCTAGGTTTCAGGCTGGATCCCCAAATTTGGGTGTGCAGGAGGCAGCTAATCAATGATATTCCTCTCTCATTGATATTTCTAACTCTCTATCACTCTCCCATCCTCTCTTTCTAAAAACCAACAGAAACATTTTTAAAAAGAGAAAGGCAAAGACTTCTGTATTAAGTTAAAAACAAAATTAATGTATTACATTTTCAAGAATAATGTCTTGGAATATAAAAGATAAAGGTAGATTACACATAATGGATGATCAAAACTATATGAAGCAAATATAAACAGAAAAAGGATCTAGAGTATTAATATTGGACAAAGTAAAATTAAGGGTAAGAAAAAAATCTCATGATGGTAGTAAAGAAGATAATTTTATTTTTATAAAGATACAGTCTAGAAGCATGAGGTTAAAATACATAAAACAGAAATTAGATATATATGTGTAGAAATAGATTAAAATAATGGTGGTGGAGAAATTTTATATACAACTATAAATTTAAGATAGACCAGACCTACTTTGGGAGGAAAAACCAAGATGGCGGCATAGGTAAACACCAGAGATTGCTGCTTAGCGCAACCACTTCAAGAATACAACTAAAAGACGGAACAGACATCATCTAGAACTATAGGAAGGCTGCCTGAGTGGAAATTCTACAACTAGAAGGAAAGAGAAAAGCATACCGAGACTTAGAGGAGGTGCAGTGCGGAAATAAAGTACAGAGGTATGGAGGCACACACGGAGAGGGCTGGCGGCTGAGGACATGGTTGTCTTTTTCAATCAGTAGGGAGTCTCAAGCTCTGAGCTCCAGTTCTGGGCGAGTCTCTGGGGACCCAGACTCATACAGGAGAAACTGGACTGTCTGGCATCAGTCAGAACTTGAGGGCAGCTTTCTCTTGGACATGCTTGCAGTGATTGCCGGGACACTGAGAAGCGGGGCCTCTGAGGGCAACCATAGCTGCTTGCTCCGCTCTGTTGATCCCCTGGAACCCCCACCACATCCAAGCTGTGCCCCTGCTTTTGCATATGAAAGGCCTGGCCCTTTGCAATCTGAAAATTACCTAACAAACTGCAGCTGGCCCAAAGCCCCATGGCAACTCCCATTGCTTCACAGCTGAGCTCATGCTGGGTAGCCTCAGGCAGAGGCTACATTAGCACCTCCTTAGAGATCCAGAAGCCAGTGTGCCCGGTGGTCAGAGTGGGACCATCCAAACTGCAGCTCCTCGGATCCATCAATGACACACTCAGGGGGCAGACTCAGTGAGCACCAAAGCCCCACTGAAGCAAGTCTTGCCCCAGAAGGGTGTCTCCAGCACAGAAGTTCTTCCACTGCAGACACAGCTAATTCTCACAGCCAATTGGCCTGGAGGTCAATTCTTCCCAGTGATACCAACAACAATCAAGGCTTAACTACAACAAGACTGTGCACAAAGCCCACAAGGGGGTGCACCAAGAGTGTCCACCTCAGGTAATTGGAGAGGCTGAGTCACTGGGCCCTATAGGACACCTAGCACAGAAAGCCATTCTATCAACACAGGGAAGCATAAAAAATTGTGGAGACAAAGAAACAAGTCACAAATGACAAAAATGGAGGAAAGCAAACTACTGGATATAGAGTTTAAAACCCCACTTATAAGGTTTTTCAAGAATTTTCTAGAAACCTCCGATAAATTTAGTGAGACCCTCAAGAAATCTAGTGAGATCCTCAAGGATATGAAAAAGGACCAGCTAGAAATTAAGCATACACTGACTGAAATAAAGAATATTATACAGAGTTCCAACAGCAGACTGGAGGATCGCAAGAATCAAGTCAAAGATTTGAAATATGAAGAAGCAATAAACACCCAACCAGCCAGCACCAGTTTGGCTCAGTGGATAGAGCGTCGGCCTGCAGACTGATGGGTCCCGGGTTCGATTCCGGTCTAGGGCATGTACCTTGGTTGCGGACACATCCCCAGTGGGGGGTGTGCAGGATTCATCTGATCGATGTTTCGCTCTCATCGATGTTTCTAACTCTCTATTCCTCTCTCTTCCTCTCTGTAAAAAATCAATAAAATATATTTTAAAAAAAAAACACCCAACCAGAAAAATAAAAAGAAAAAAGAATCCAAAAATATAAAGATAGTGTAAGGAGCCTCTGCGACAACGTCAAGCGTACCAACATTCGAATTGTGGGGGTGTCAGAAGAAGAGAGAGAGCAAGATATTGAAAACCTATTTGAAGAAATAATGACAGAAAACTTCCCCTACCTGGTGAAAGAAATAGACTTACAAGTCCAGGAAGTGCAGAGAACCCCAAACAAAAGGAATCCAAACAGGACCACACCAAGACACATCATAATTACAATGCCAAGAGCAAAAGACAAAGAGAGAATCTTAAAAGCAGCAAGAGAAAAAAAGTCAGTTACCTACAAGGGAGTACCCATACAACTGTCAGCTGATTTCTCAACAGAAACTATGCAGGCCAGAAGGTAGTGGCAAGAAATATTCAAAGTGATGAATACCAAGAACCTACAACCAAGATTACTTTATCCAGCAAAGCTATCATTCAGATTGAAGGTCAGATAAAGAGTGTCACAGATAAGAAAAAGCTAAAGGAGTCCATCACCACCAAAACAGTATTATATGAAATGCTGAAAGGTATCCTTTAAGAAGAGGAAGAAGAAAAAGGTAAAGATACAAATTATGAACAACAAATACACATCTATCAACAAGTGAATCTAAAAATCAAGTGAATAGCCAGAACCGGTTTGGCTCAGTGGATAGAGCGTCGGCCTGCGGACTCAAAAGTCCCGGGTTCGATTCTGGTCAAGGGCATGTACCTTGGTTGTGGGCACATCTCCAGTGGGGGGTATGCAGGAGGCAGCTGGTCGATGTTTCTCTCTCATCGATGTTTCTAACTCTCTATCCCTCTCCCTTCCTCTCTGTAAAAAAATCAGTAAAATATAAAAATAAAAAAAATTTTTAAAAAATCAAGTGAATAAATAATCTGATGAACAGAATAAACTGGTGAATATAATAGAATCAGGGGCATAGAAATGGAGTGGACTGACTGTTCTCAGGGGGGGGGGAGGAAGGGGTGTGGGGTGTGCGGGAAGAGACTGGACAAAAATCGTACAGCTATGGATGAGGACAGTGGAGGGGGGGGCGG
This sequence comes from Myotis lucifugus, assembly GCF_000147115.1. NCBI lineage: Eukaryota > Metazoa > Chordata > Mammalia > Chiroptera > Vespertilionidae > Myotis > Myotis lucifugus. The sequence goes on from NW_005871062.1 coordinate 8,563,679, forward strand.
GGCGGGCAGAGGGTGGGGTGGGAACCCCATGGAGGGGAGCTATGAGAGAAAAAAAGAGGAACAACTGTAATAATCTGAACCATAAAGATTTAATTAAAAAAAAGAATTTAAATTAAAAAAAAGGTATATGTGTGTGCCTATCTGTATCACATATAAACACAATATACATATAAATGTACATAATATAATATGTTGTCTACATCTCTTTATATATTTTTAAGGGGGAAAATTGGGAATGAATGTTACTTGGGCTCTTAATTTATCCTCTGAGCAAAACTATTAAATAAGCTAGAAAACTCCCGAACTTGGAAACACTATCTGATTCTCTCCAGGCTTAGCCACAGGCAACTATTTCTCCTTCTAACCCCATTGCTAAGTGACTTCATCAAGTTCTGGGCTCAGAGACTATTTATACAGGTAAGAAAAAGAAAGTCCACCTTCAGGTTGAAGGCTGTGCAGACAATATCTGACCAATATTTAGTGTTGAAATAATTATGGAGTAGAAGGAGAATGAAACTATGTGATGAATCTCAGTCTCTTGGTGTCCTTCAATTTTTATCTCATTTTGATCAAAAGAATAACAATATGTTCATGCTTAGATAGAGGAGGGCATTCCTAAGTATGACAGGTCCTGCATCAGAGACACTTGGCTAAAAGTCAGTAATCGTTACAAAGGGAAAGGTGGAGGACATACGAGGCAAGTGTTCATGGATTGATATCTTGGATGGCTCAGAAGGCATGCAGCTCAGTGTACAAGTGGAGGGTGTGGTTTCATTTCCACTTTCAGCCAAAATGATGAGACCAAGAAGAGTCACAAAGACACACTTTATTAGCTATTCTCTATGTTCAAACCCTCTGTCTCTCTGTCTCCCTTCCCCACTACCTCTCATCTCCTGCAGGGCACCACATCCTCATGGAATCCTCTATGTGGTTCTCATGGTGGGAGAACAATAGGGTTGCTCATGGAGGCGTTTCCAGGACACTCAGCAGAGCGTTGTTCTTCTTTGGGGAAAGGTAGGACAAACAGCTTCTTAATCATAGGCCCATAGAAGAGGAAGGAAACATTGAGGGGTTCTCCCTGGGGATTTGTGGTTAGATCCAGGTGCACAGGGAAGGCCTCAGCAAGATCCGTTTCCTGAGATTCTTCATCATCCAGCTCAGGAAGGTACTGGACAGATCTGCTTAGCACATTTTTGGAGGGTGAGTGCGTGGGTTTTTTGTTTCTCTGGTAAACAGCGAATTTTCTCCTTCTAGGGGTGGGAGCCTGAAATAAAAATGCTTTCAATAAGGGAATGTTCTCTAGGGAAATCTCTTCTGTGGCTGGTTTGTTCTATGCCTTTCTGATGGAATGTTTCAAGGGGAGCCAGCTAGAGGGATGGGCCTTTGGTTAAAGGGTTTTAAAGCAAGCAGATAAGGGCCAGGAGGAACCAGGACTGGTAGAAGCTTGATAGCAAGCTTGATCCAGAGGACTTAAATGGCATATTCAAAGTCCCTAGTGGGCTGTCTTCCTGCTCCTAGTGTGACAGCAATAGCACCATTACTAATTGTTTATGCTCTGCCAGGCCCAATACAGCACCCTTTATCCAGGTCTTCTCACTAATTTCTCACAAGAAACTGAATAAGGTAAGCATTGCAAGCCCATTCATAGATGAGGCAACCATGACTCAGAGAGGTAAGAATTTTCCCATGGTCACCTAGCTCATAGGTAGCAGAGCAGGACTGGAACCCAGGTGGCCTCTCTCAACCACCCTTTCAACTATATCAGGCTGTCTCATATCAAGTGCTCAATAAATACTTCTGGAATGGGACCAACTATTTCCATGGAAACAACTTCTCCCATCAGTTCAAGGTAAGGGTCTTTGGGACACCGAATTTAAGTTCTCAGGGCCTGAGACATCCAAGCTCAGAAGTCCCTATTTATGAAAGTCTTAATTATTCTGCAGGAACTCCTTGGGACTAAAACAAAGAGTGACAGGTCTTTAACTAGCTAGCCTATGGGTGTGACCTCAGGGCAGCCTAAATAAAATGGTGATCATGGATCTTAGGAAAATAAAATGAGAGGATGAAGTAGGGAGAGTTAAAACATAGATATTCTGCTTTTTTTCTTCAGAGAAAGATAAACAATTAGAATGAAAAAATACCTGTGATTGAAAGAAGTCACAATATATACCGACAAGCTTTACTTCAAATCTTCGACGCAGAGTACCTCTGCAAATACCAACAGGCTAAAAAGAGAGAGAGAGAGAGAGAGAGAGAGAGAGAGACAGAGAGGATACAAAATTGTTTGAGTTTTATAATTATCAATTATCATAAATGGAAATCAACTTGCTTTCTGCCTGTGTGGACAAACAGCCAATCAACATTTATATGCTACTACCATGCAATAGGGAGGCTCTGAGCCAATTATCTCTAGACTAGTCACATGGTGCATGGATTGGTGCACACTGAAAGAAAATTAATTAGAAGGTTGCTGGCAGGGTGGGACTGAACAAAATGGGCCGAACACGCCCTGGAGCCATAGCTTCAAAGTCTGAGGAATGAGTGGGGTCCCTCCACCAGGTGGAGTCCCTTGGCCAGGCCTGCAGGGATTGGGCCAAAACTGGCTCTCTAACTTCCCCTGAGGGGTTCTGGAGTGCAAGAGGGCACTCTGCAAAGTTGCTGTTGTACAGGGTGTGGAACACAAAAGCAAGTGTTCAGTAAACCAGATTTGGGGATGACAGTTCCCCAGCAACAACATAACCCACAGCCAAAGGTGGAATCACGCAGCCCCAGGAGTAATTGTGTTCCCTCCTCTTTGGTTTCAGAGTGCATCACCCAAGACCCGCTGCTGCCAAGTCACTGCAGCTTGGCACCTTCTGCATACAGTGTCTGCCCCCTGGTGGTCAGTGAGCATCATAACGGCCAGTTGGATGGAGGGAAGAACACTTAGCATATTAGCCTTTTATATATATAGATTATCCCTCCAGATAACCACCTAAACAAGTCTAAATTGCCTTCAATGATGGAAAATTTAAAACGTCTTGAGGAGGAGGAGAAGAAAGCTGCCGACAGGAAGGCAGACTGCAAGATAGTGTGTGAGTGAGAGAACAAAAGGAGAATGTGTGGACGTACGTGGAGTGTATATTTGTGGGTGAGGAACAGCTATACTCCAAGGGACTGTTGGGGACCGCCGGACCAGGCTCCCCGGAACGACAGCCTCCACTGCTGCTGAAATCTCTCCCAGAGCAACCAACTCTGCCGTGGAGACCACACCATCTTGAAGGGGAGAGTGGCTATTATGGGAAGCCTATACATCCCAGGACTCTACAACTACAACACCCAGGGACCAGCTGCGAACTCAGGAACACCAGATCTCAAGCAGCATGAATACAGGGACTCGGATGAGCTCTGCACCTTCTTATGGAAAGGTCAGAATTCGCCTAGGGAAAGGTGGGGTCTGTGATCCAGAATGGAGAGAGAAATGTGCACAATGGGATCTAGAGGTTCGGGAGAATTCTGCGCCCCACAAAATACACGGCCATTGGGGCTAGCATGATCCGTGAATGTGGAAGGGGATCCGCAGGGCTGCTGGCAGAAGGGAACTCTAAAAATCAACCCATAGCTGAACTGGGAACAAAAAGTCAGCCTGAAATTTTACCAGTGTGCCAGCTGCTTAGTACCAGGGGAAAAAAGACATGCACAGAGACGTTCACAGAGTTGCACACAGTGCCAGAGGGTAAAAGTTGAAAGTTCACACACTTACTCTGGCTCTTTTTTTCTCTTTAAATCCTTGCTTTTGATTACTAAGCCAAGTACATAAGATCACTCGATTGGGGACACTCTATGACAGCGGTTCTCAACCTGTGGGTTGCGACCCCTTTGGCGGTCGAACAACCCTTTCACAGGAGTCACCTAAGACCATCCTGCATATCAGATATTTACATTACAATTCATAACAGTAGCAATATTACAGTTATGAAGTAGCAACAAAAATAATTTTATGGTTGGGTCACAACATGAGGAACCTGGGGATCAGAGAGGGGAGTAACGATCAGAGAACCAGATCTGGGGCAGTCCATTCTTCCAAACCAGTATTAAGTGCCACAGGGAAAACAAAATCTAAATACTGGCTAGAGAGGACTTATAACCCTGGAGGTCAATCCAGAAACACTTCCAGCCAGGGGTTGAATCACAAATTGACTCTTATGTAAACACAAATAAAAGAGCATAAGAAACAAAGAAATACAGCCTGCTTGAAAATCAGGACTGTGACTTACAACACAGAGGAGCAGTGGAACACAGGGACTTCAATACTGTCCTGACTACCTGACAGGAAACTGGCGCGCCAAACAGGACAGTAATGGAAGTGAATGACCTTCACTACTGCATATTTTTTTTAAAATATATTTTATTGATTTTTTACAGAGAGGAAGGGAGAGAGATAGAGAGTTAGAAACATCAATGAGAGAGAAACATCGACCAGCTGCCTCCTGCACATCTCCTACTGGGGATGTGCCCGCAACCCAGGTACATGCCCTTGACCGGAATCGAACCTGGGACCCTTCAGTCCGAAGGCCGACGCTCTATCCACTGAGCCAAACCGGTTTCGGCACTACTGCACATTTTTATTTTTTTCATCTTTCACTTAGGAAACAAATTTTTTTTCTTTTTCCCTCATTTGATTTTACCTTTATAATTATTATATTTTTATTTTTAATCAGTATTATTACTACTACTATTTTACCTTTTTTTAAAAGTGTCATTTTATTTTCTCTTTATTTTATTTTATATTGGCATTAGTGTTGTGCATTCTATTTTCATTTTTCCTTTAGCATAATTTTGCTCTATCTCAACTTTACCTTTATGCCAACACTCTCTACCTCACTTTCCCCTTTTGTTGTCCTGTTTCCCTTACCCTATTCCTGCTATTAGATTATCGCTATTCCTTCTTTTTACCCCATAAAAATTCACCCTACTTATATATCTAATTTCTGATCGCCTGCTCTAAGTCCATACATAATTCTCTGTTTTCTTTCTTCACTATCCAAATTTTTTTCTCTCTTCCCTTTTTTGTTGTTGTTGTCATTGTTTTTTTGTTTTGTTTTGTTCTAGGTTTCTTGTTTTATTTTGTTTTGTTTTGCCTTGCTTTCTCTCTGTCCTATTGTTGTTGTTTGCTTGATTATTGATTAGATTGGGGGTTTTTGTGCTTGTTTCTTTTTTAGGTTTTTTTGTTTATGTTTTTGTTTGTTTTTGCTTCTGTTTTTACTCTCTTTTCTTGTTATTAGCTGTTGTTTGTAGTTTGCATTCATCTCTGGGTGTTTGTTGTTTGCATTTTTTGGGATTTGTGGTTGTTCCATTGGTGTTTTCTCCCCACATAGTTTTTTTCCCTCCTTCTTTATTATTCTCTTTCTTTTTCTCTCTTACTTTATTTCCTTTTCTCAATATAATTTTGAACTCCTTTTTTTTCTTATCCCCTAATTCTCTTTACTCTGGTGGTCACCTTTATTTGGGGTTATTACTATCGTGAATACATTTGTGTTCAGTGCCTTGTGAATTATGCGTTGTTGTGTTGTATTTTGTGCCTTTCAATCAATGCTGGAGAGAGAGATCTACATAACCAGATACCCAGAGAAGAGAGATCATGGGCAACAAAGAAACAGCCCTCATATGAAAGAAAAGGAGACAGCACCAGAAAAAGAGGTAAATGAAATGGAGGCAACGGAGGCAAGCAACCTGTCAGAGAAAGAATTCAGAGAAATGGTCATAAGGTGGATGAAAAGAATGGAAGACAAATTCAACAATATGTGTAAGAACCAAGAGGAAATGAAGAACCAAGAAGAAATGAAAAATGACATCGCTGCTATAAAGAACTCAATAGAAAACATCAATAATAGACTAGAAGAAGCAGAGGACCACATCAGTGAGCTAGAAGACAAGGTAGGAAAATATACCCAAACAGAGCAGCATGTAGGGGGAAAAAAACAACTTAAAAAACAAGAGGAGAGCCCAAGGGAACTTTGGGACAACACGAAACAAAATAACCTCCGCATAATAGGGGTACCAGAAGGAGAGGAAACTGAGCAAGGAGTAGAAAACCTGTTTGAAGAAATAATGACAGAAAACGTCCCTGATATAGGGAAGAAAACACTCACACAAACCCAAGAAGCTCACAGAGTCCCAAACAAAATGAACCCCAAAAGACTGATACCAAGGCACATTATAATTAAATTGGCAAACACCAATGACAAAGTAAGAATCTTAAAAGCTGCCAGAGAGAGACAGAAAGTTACCTACAAAGGATCCCCCATCAGACTAGTCACTGATTTCTCAACAGAAACACATCAGGCCAGAAGAGAATGGAATGAAATACACAAAGTCATGCAAAGGAAGGGTCTGAATCCAAGAATACTGTACCCAGCAAAACTATCAATCAAAATTGAGGGTGAAATCAGGATCTTCACCGATAAAAAAGGACTAAGGGAATTTATTACCACCAAACCAGCAATGCAAGAAATGCTAAAGGGTCTGCTATAAAAAGAAGAAATAGGAAGCGAAGAAGGAACACAGGCATAAAGAATAAAAATGGTGACAAACAAGTACCTATCAATAATAACTTTAAATGTAAATGGATTAAATGCCCCAATCAAAAGACATAGGGTAACTGAGTGGATAAGAAAACATGACCCATATATCTCCTGTCTACATGAAACCCACCTCAGAAAAAAGGACTCACACAGACTGATGGTGAAGGGATGGAAAAAGATTATTCAGGAAAATGAAAATGAAGAAAAAGCTGGGGTTGCAATACTTATATCTGACAAATTAGATCTCAAAGTGAAGGACATAACAAGAGATTAGGAAGGCCACTTCATAACACTAATGGGAACAACCCAACATGAAGAAATAACTCTGGTAAACATATATGCACTCAATACAGGGACACCCAAATGCATAAAAAAAACTTCTGGAGGATATCAAGGGAGAGATTGACAGCAATAGAGTCATAGTAGGGGACTTTAATACCCCACTACCACCATTGGACAAATCCTCTAAACCAGTGGTTCTCAACATTCCTAATGCCGGGACCCTTTAATACAGTTCCTCAGGTTGTGGTGATCCCCAATTTCATTGTTACAAATTGAACATAATTAAAGCATAGTGATTAATCACAAAAAAATATGTAATTATATATCTGTTTTCCGATAGTTTTAGGCGACCCTTGTGAAAGGGTCGTTCGACCCCCACAGGGGTTGCAACGCACAGGTTGAGAACCACTGACCTAGATGAAATGGACATATTCTTAGAAAAATAGAAGCTCCCAAAACTCAACCAAGAAGAATAAAAACCCGGAATAGGCCGATAACTACTGAAGAAATTGAAACAGTGATCAAAAGTCTTCCAGCAAACAAAAGCCCTGGTCCAGGCAGCTTTACATGGGAGTTCTGCCAAGCATTCAAAGAAGAACTAAAACCTATCCTCCTCAGACTATTCCAAAAAATTTAATAGGAAGGCACATTTCCAAGCTCTTTCTATGAAGCCAGCATTACCCTAATCTCAAAACCAGATAAAGACACCACAAAAAAAGAGAACTATAGGCCAATATCCTTGATGAACATAGATGCTAAAATCCTCAACAAAATTCTAGCAAATTGGATTCAGCAATACATTAGAAAGATCATACACCATGATCAAGTGGGATTTATTCCAGGGATGCAAGGATGGTACAATATCTGAAAATCAATAAATGTAATATATCACATAAACAAACTGAAAGACAAAAATCACTTAATTATATTGATTGATGCAGAAAAAGCATTTGACAAAATCCAACACCGTTTCTCTATAAAAAAAATCTAGGCAAAGTGGGAATAGAGGGATCATACCTCAACATAATATAAGCCCTATATGACAAACTTACAGCCAACATCATACTCAACAGGCAAAAAAAACTAAACCAATTTCCCCTAAGAATAGGACCAAGACAAGGATGCCCACTTTCACTACTCCTGTTTGACATAGTACTAGAAGTACCAGCCATAGAGATCAGACAAGAAGAAATAAAAGGCATTGAAATTGGAAAAGAAGAAGTAAAACTGTCCATATTTACAGATGACATGATACTATAAATAGAAAACCCCAAAGACTCCATCAAAAAACTACTCGACCTAATAAATGAATTTGGCAATGTAGCAGGATACAAAATTAACACCCAGAAATCTATGGCCTTTTTATACACCAATAATGAACTCACAGAAAGAGAAACTAAAAAAGCAATCCCATTTACCATTGCACAAAAAACAATTAAGATACCTAGGAAAAAATTTAACCAAGGACATAAAAGACCTGTACTTGGAAAACTACCGGACATTGAAAAAGAGATAGAGGAAGACATAAACAAATGGAAGAACTTACCATGTTCATGGATTGCTAGAATCAACATCATTAAAATGTCCATACTACCTAAAGCAGGGGTCCTCAAACTACGGCCTGCGGGCCACATGCGGCCCGCTGAAAACATTTATCCGGGCTCGCTGGGTGTTTTTGCTGCCGCTGCCTGTCCTGCTTAGCAGCCAACTCGTCCTGGGCCCGCAGTGCGCATGTGTGGAATGTCTGAGGGACAGTGAACTGGCCCCCTGTTTAAAAAGTTTGAGGACCTCTGATCTAAAGCAATCTATAGATTCAATGCAATACCTATTAAAATACCAATGACATATTTCAAAGATCTAGAACAAACTCTCCAAAAATTCATCTGGAATAAAAAAAGACCCCAAATAGCCACAGCTGTCCTGAGAAAGAAGAACAAAGTTGGAAGGATCACAATATCAGACATCAAACTATATTACCAAGCCTTGGTTCTCAAAACTGCCTGGTACTGACACAGGAACAGACAGATAGATTAATGAAACAGAATAGAGGACCTAGAAATTGATCCAAGCCATTATACTCAATATTTGACAAAGGAGGCAAGAACATACAATGGAGTCAAAACAGCCTCTATAATAAATGATGCAGGGAAATTTGGTCAGATACATGCAAAAAAATGAAACTAGATCACCACTTACACCATACACAAAAACAAACTCAAAATGGCTTAAGGACTTGAATGGAAGACGGGAAACCATAAAAATCCTGCCGAAACCGGTTTGGCTCAGTGGATGGAGAGTCAGCCTGTGGACTGAAGGGTCCCAGGTTCGATTCCGGTCAGGGGCATGTGCCTGGGTTGCGGGCACATCCCCAGTGGGAGATGTGCAGGAGGCAGCTGATCGATGTTTCTCTCTCATCGATGTTTCTGGCTCTCTGGCTCTCTCCCTCTCTGTGGAAAATCAATAAAATATATTTTTTTAAAAATCCTACAAGACTCCACAGGCAGTAAAACTGCAGATATATGTCATATCAATATCTTTACAGATACAGATCCTAGAGCAAGAGAGACTAAGGAGAAAATAAACAAATGAGACTACATCAAAATAAAAAGCTCTGCACAGCAAAATAAACCATGAACAAAACAACAAGAAAGCCCACTGCATGGGAGAACATATTTTCCAATGTTATCACTGATAACGGTTTAATTTCCAACATTTACAGGGAACTCATACAACTTAACAAAAGGAAGATAAACAATCCAATCAAAAAATGGTCAAAGGACCTAAATAGACACTTTTCGAAAGAGGACATTCAGAAAGCCAAGAGACACATGAAAACATGCTCCAAGTCACTATTCATCTGAGCGATGCAAATCAAAACAACAATGAGGTATCACCTCACACCTGTCAGAATGGCTATCATCAACAAATCAACAAATGGCAAGTGCTGGAGAGGATGCAGAGAAAAAGGAACCCTCCTTCACTGCTGGTGGGAATACAGACTGGTGCAGCCATTGTGGAAAACAGTATGGCATTTCCTCAAAAATTTAAAAATGGAACTTCCATTTGACCCAGTCATACCACTTCTAGGAATATATCCCAAAAAAACAGAAGCACCAATCAGAAAGGATATATGCACCCCTATGTTCATAGCAGCACAATTTACAATAGCTAAGATTTGGAAAGCCTAAGTGGCCTACAGCAGATGAGTGGATTAAAAAAAAAAAAACAGTGGTACATCTACACAATGGAAAACTACACTGCCATAAAAAAGAAGAAATTCCATTTGCAGCAGCATGAATGGAACTGGAGAGCATTATGCTAAGTGAAATAAGCCAAGCAGTGAAAGAAAAATACCACATGACATGATTTCACTCATTTATGGATAATAAAGAACATTATAACCTGATGAACAAAAAGATAGATACAGAGGCAGAGAAGCATCAAACAGACTGTCAAATTACAGCAGGAAGGCTGGGGGTGTTGGTGGGGTGGGGGCGGGAGGAGCAGTGGTAAGAGATCAACTGAAGGACTTGTATGCATACATATAACCAATGGACACAAGACACTGGGAGGGGCAGGGGGTGAAGGTGTAGGGGGGTGGGAGGGGAGGCCCAGGAAAGGTCAATGGGGGGGACAAAAAAGGAGACATATATAGTACTATTTGTAATACTTTAAACAATAAAATAAAATTTAAAAATAAAACTTCTTGAGGAACAAACTTTATTAGAAAATTCTTTATACGAAGTGGAAATATGTGTCTATAGACTGTGTACCTCTTGGCCCTATTTCTACCCTTGGGTCACTTAAAAAACTTGTTCTCAACTCTCATATAGAGCAGTCCTTTATGTATGTTCCATCTGAGTTAACTCTTGTGGATGAAAGGGGTGTTAACGTAAAAAAACCATTGAAACCTGTAAAGAATTTTTGTGAGTTTATTTGAGCCAAACTGTCGACATATGCCGGGAAGCAGAACCTCAATGAATTGAGATAGTGCTCCGGAGAATGGCAGGGTTACATCCGTATTTATACATGAAATTCATTGGTGACAGATTTAAGGAGGTGGGATTAAGCGAAGCAGGGGGAAACCTCTGTGATAGGATAGCAGGATCAATTAACATGATAATGAAGGAATTTGTAGTATTTGTCCTGGCACCCAGAACATTTGGTTGTGCCCCAGGGGCTCCAGAAAAAAGGGAAGTTACAAGTTACCCAGACATTTCAAGGGTATGTTATCTTAGAGGCAAAAAGGCAAATGGGCTCAGTAAGGATCAAAGTTGATCTTGTCAGTGAAGATACTGGCCTAGGACATAACTGCCCACCATAACTGCTTTTAGTTAAAGTTTAATTTCAGACCATTCTTTGTGGTTACTTAAGGTCTCCGAGTCTGCAGAACTGCCATGCAGGCCTCTCCTGAGCTTGTCAGGTCAGCATGTGGCCCCTTTCGTCCACAGGGGCCACGTGCTAATCTGACAAGCTCAGGGAAGGCCTGCATGGCGGTCTTGCAAACTCAAAGACCTAAAGTAACCACAAAGGATGGTCTGAAATTAAAACTTTAACTAAAGGCAGTTTATAGTGGGTAGTCATGTCCTAGGCCAGTGATGGCGAACCTTTTGAGTTCGGTGTGTTAGCATTTTGAAAAACCCTAACTTAACTCTGGTGCCATGCCACATATAGAAATTTTTTGGTATTTGCAACCATAGTCAAACAAAGATTTATATTTTTGATATTTATTTTATATATTTAAATGCCATTTAACAAAGAAAAATCAACCAAAAAAATGAGTTTGTGTGTCATAGGTTCGCCATCACTGTCCTAGGCCAATATCTTTCCTGACAAAGGTCAATCTTTACCTTAACTGAGCCTATTGTCTTTTTGCATTTAAGATAACATACCTAAAATGTCAGGGTAACTTGTATCTTCCCCTTTTCCAGACCCCTCAGGGCACAACCAACTGTTTACAATTATCAATGGGATAATTGTAAGGACAGAGACCATAAATTCTTTCATTGTTATTGTTATCATGTTAATTGTTAACTGTTAACTATCCTGTACCTACCTAAGTAAAAAAAAGTATAATTTTTGACATTAACTATCCTGTACCCAACTAAGTAAAAGAAGTATTATCTATCATTTTACTTTTACTTTTTATTCAGTCTCAGAGGTTCCCTCCCCCACAGCTTTGCTTTCTCCCACCTCCCTAATCTATCACCAATGGATTTTATGTAACCCACTTACATCTCCTCCTTTGATTGTAATGTATAAAACAAAGTGAAAAACTGCCATTCTCCTGAGCATTATCCAAATCCGTTGAGACTCTGCTTCTCAGGAATTGTGGACAGTTTGACTTAAATAAACTCACAAAAATTCTTTACAGGTTTGATGCTTTCACGTTAACACTCTTCTCAGAAAAAAACCACTCTCGGCTCCTTCAACTTTTCTTTATTTAAAAAATAAAATAATTTTGTTTTCTTATTACACATGTAATAGTTATTTAGAATATGGATAAACAGAACAATAATAAGAAAACCTATAATTGCACAGAAAGATATGATTTCTTTTCTTCTAATCTTTTTTTTCTGTGCATATATATCGTTTTTCTTCTAGAAAATAGGATTATAATTTATATATTATTTATAACCCTCTTTTGTCAGTTAATAATATGTTGAGAAAATCCTTTTATGGCATTGAATAGTCTTCTATGATCTTTTTAAAAATATGTTTTTATTGATTTTAGAGAGAGAGGAAGGGAGAGGAAGAGATAGAAACATAGATGAGAGAGAGACTTCATCATCATTTGGCTACCTCCTACATGCCCCCTGCTGGGGTTTGAGCCTGCAATTGGGCATGTGCCCTGATCAGAAATCAAACCCACCATCTTCTGGTTCATGGATTGATGCTCAACCACTGACCCACAACGACCAGGCTTCTATGGTCTTTATAATGATTACCTAGTATTCCTCTGTTATTTAACAAGTTCTCTTTTGTTAGACACTAAATTGTATCTCATTTGTTTTATTTAAACATTGAAGCTATATCTTTTCATATATACCTAGTTAACTTCTTAAGATAAATTACTGGAAGAGAAATTTTAGAGTCACAGAGGATAGACATTTTCAAGTATAAATAGAATATTATAATAAAATGTTGCCTCAATTTCTAAAGAATTTTAAGAATACAGTATTCACGTTGAATTTACTAAAATGTGTCTAAAGAGAGTGCTGAATATTATCCTATCACCCATCACCAGACTATATGAAGAGAAGATTAGAAATTCTTCAGAGTGGGAAAAATCCATTAATGTGGAAAGTTCTTGGGGAATGGTGCTTCAGCCCTTCCCTTCTCCTCTTCATCACCAAGTCACACAGGGAAAGGGCTCTGAGAGAACCTACTGGAGAGACTGCAGGTACTGGTACCAAGTAGAGCCTGGCCCCTCCCACTCAGCCTGGGATTTGCTGAGCTATCATATTTCCTAGGCCTACCTGGTACTGAAATTAAAGCAGACCACAAAAAGGGAGTTTGAAGGCATGCTTGATGTGTGAATCCTAGAGTTTAGGGACATATGGGCTATGGAGATAGGGATTTGTTTCTCTCTTAGAGCATTCTAAGAGAGGATCTTGGTAAAGCAGCCTACCATGGTAAGAAGAAAGGGCAGCAAGGGAAGCCTATTTCCACTGTCTGAGATAGTAAAAATCTGTGAAGTTTACATGGGACAAGCAAATGTCATATGTAGTATTCTTTTGAATGTGCCCACCTGAAGGGACTTTCAAATACAGGGCATTTAATAGTAAAATTTTGTGGGGGCTCTAAGAAGGGACAGTTCCAAGGAGCCAGCTGGAGAATACATCATCCTACTAGGAAAAGACCTCTGGATGAACTCACAGCTGTACAATCTGAAAGAACCAACACTGGAGCCTGTTTTATAGAAAGCCAGTGTAGACCAAGAGAAAACTACAACTGTAGGTTTAGTTGTGTAAAAAAACTCTGTACTCTCTTCTCTACTCCTCTCTCATTGTTCTTTGAACTTGGAATATCCAGAATTAAGCAAAAGATTGCAGGAGGGAACAAAAAATGAAAGGACAGACCTTGATCCCTTCCTCACATCAGGTCTTAAGCTCTAGGTCAGGCTTGAGCTACAGAAAGGGAAAACTTTGTATTAAATGTGAGATTTCTTGTCGATTCAGAATTGACTGAACAGTCAATACCTGAAAGTGAATCTTAATTACCTAAGTGAAATTGTTTCTCTTTTTGAAAATAATCAGATAGCTAGGAGATCTGCCCAAGAAGTCATTGACAAGTGGGAGATTTCACAAAATAGGGTGAAGATGTTTTCCCAATTATTCCTTGACAAAATTGAAAATATTCAATTGACTGGTTGCAAAAGGCTTTTGAGAAACACACATAGGTTGAAAGTAAAAAGATGGAAAAAACTTACACTGTAAACAGTAACCAAAAGAGAGCTGGAATGATTATACAAATATTAGGCAAAATTTACTTTAAGACAAAAATTGTTACTAGAGAGAAGGAAAAACATTTTATAATGATAAAAAGTCAATTTATTGGAAAAACATGACAACAATACATACATATGACCTGCAACAAAGCCCCAAAGTACATTAGCCAAAACTAACTGATTCAAGGGAGATGTAGAAAATTCAACAGTAACAGTTGAAACCTCACTTTCAATAATGGATAAAACAACTATGCAGAATATTAACAAGGAAACAGAAATTTTACACCACAGTATAAACCAACTAACCCTGACAATTACCAAATAATTCACCTAACAACAGCAATATACACATTCTTCTCAAGTGTACATGGAACATTCTCCAGGATATTCCTTATTATAAACCATAAAATAAACTTTAGTAAATTTAAGAATTAAGATCATTCAAAGTACATTCTCCAACCACAATGAAATGTTTTTAGAAACAGAATAACAGAAGAAAATTGGGGAATTTCATATATATATATATATATATATATATATATATATATATATATATATAAAGTAGCATACTTCTAAATAACCAATTTGTCAAAGAAGCTATCACAATGAAAATTGGAAAATACTTTCAGATGGATGGAAACAAAAACACAATGTACACAACTTGTTGAGATGAAGCTAAAGAATTCCTTCAAAAATAATTTATAGATGTAAACGCTTATGTAAAAAAGAGCCCTGGCCAGTTGGTTGAGCATCTTTCCATGAATTCAAAGGTTGCTGGTTCGATTCCCACTCAGAGAACATACCCGGGTTGTGGGTTTGATCACCAGTAGGGATGTTTCCCTCTCTCTCTCTCTCTTTCTTCTCCCTTCCCCTTCCTCTCTAAAATAAACAAAAAATATATTTTTTATAAAAAAGAAAAGAGAAAAAAGATTACAAATCAATAACCTAAGCTCTACCTTAGAAAACTAGAAAAAGTAGAGTGAAATAAGCCCAATGCAAACACAAAGAAGGCAAAAATAAAGAATAGAGAGGAAATAACCTAGGTGATAAAAATAACACAAAGAAAATAAACAAAAACTGAAAGTTGACTCCTTGAAAAGATCAATAAAATTGACAAAGCCCAAACTGACCCCCCCAAAAAAGACTCAAAATACTAAAATTAGAATTAAAGAGGGAACATTATTTCAGATCCTTCAAAAATAAAAAGGGAATACTGTAAACAACTATACTGGCAAATTAGTTAACTTAGACAAAATAGACAAATTCCTAGGAAGATACAAGCTACCAAAATCCACTAAAGAAGAAATAAAAAAATCTGAATAGACTTATAACAAGAGATTGAATTATTAGTCCAAAAGAAACTTCCCACAAAAAATAGCCTAGGCCCAGATGGCTTTATTGGTGAATTCTACCAGTTGAAGAAGAATGAATACCAACAAACTCTTCCAAAATAAAATAGGAGAAAATTTTCAACTTATTCTATGAGGCCAGTGTTAAACTCATATTTAAAATAGGGCAGAGACAACACAAAAAATAAACTATAGATCAGTATCTCTTATGAATATAGATAAAAATCTTTTTAAAAATACTGACAAATGGAATTCAGCAACATGTAAAAAGTATTGTACACTATTATCAATTGGGATTCATTCCCAAAGTGCAAGACTGTATTAATATAGAAAAATCAATCATTGCTATATATAATACTAATAGATTAAAAGGGGGAAATCAAATGATTATCTCATTAACACAGAAAAAGCATTTGACAAACTCTAACACTCTCTCTTGATAAAAATATTCAACAAACTAACAATAGAAGAAAACTTTCTCAACTTGATAAACAGTATCTATGAAAAACCTACAGTTAACATCATATTAAATAATGAAATACTGAATCCTTCCCTCCCTAAAAACAGGAATAAGATAAGGATATCTGTTCTCCCCACCTCTATTTAACATTGCACTGGAAGTTCTAGCCAGGAATATTAGTCAAATAAATGAATAAAGGCATGCAGATTGGAAAGGAAGAAGTAAACTATTTCTATTTGCAGATGACATGGTCTTGCACATATATAGAAAATCTTAAGGAATCTACTGGAAAACTATTAGAACTAATAAATGAGTTTGGCAAGGTTACAAGATACAGATCAATATATAAAAATCAATTTTATTTCTATAAACTTGCTATGAATAATCCAAAAATAAAATTAAGAAGACAAATATATGATGGTAGCTTCAAAGAGAATAAGATATTTAGGTGTACAAATAAATAAAAGTCTTGTACACAGAAAACAACAACACATTGTTGAAAGAAATTACGTTCTAAAAAAAATGGAAAGACATCCCATATTCATGGGTTGGAAGACTTAATATTGTTAAAATGACAATACATCCCATATTGATCTACAGATTCAATGCAACCAATCCCTCTCAAATAACCAACTGCCTTTTCTTTTAATCCTTACCCAAGGACATATTTTTATTGATTTGAGAGAGAGAGAGAGAGAGAGAGAGAGAGAGAGAGGAAAGGAGAGAGAGAGAAGCATTTACATGAGAGAGAAACATTGATCAATTGCCTCCTGTACACACTCTAACTGGGGATCAAACTCACAATGTACTAGTAGGTATGTGCCCTGACAAGGAATCAAACTTGCAACCTTTTGGTATACATGATGATGCTCCAGCCAACTGAGCTACACAAGCCAGGGCTCCAATTGCCTTTTTAAAAATAGAAACTAACAAGCTGATCCTAAAATTGTTGTAAGAATTCAAGGAATCTAGAATACCCAAAACAATGTTGAATGAGAGCAAGGAAGACTCACATTTCCCAATTTTAAAACTTACTACTAAGCTATAATATTTAAGATAGAGTGGTAGTGGTGTAAGAATAGATATATAGATCAGTGGAATAAAATTGAGAGTATAGAAATAAACCCTTATACTTATGGTCAATTGATCTTCTTGAAGTATGCAAGACAATTAAATGGGGGAAGAAATAGACTTTTCAACAAATAGTGTTGGGACACCTGGATATCCACATGCAAAAGAATAAAGTTGAGTCTCCTACCTCTCATCATATACAAAAATTAACTAAAAATGGGTCATAGATAAGAGCTAAAACTATAAAACCCTTGGCTGAATCCATAGGAGTAAATAAATCTTACTGATCTTGGATTAGGCAATGGTGTTTTCAGTATGACATCAAAAGCACATTCAACAAAAGAAAAATTATACAACTATGACTTCATCAAAATTAAAGACTTTGTACTTCAAAAAACATCATCGAAGAAATGAAAAGACAATCCAGACAATGGAAAAAATATTTGAGAACCACATATCTGATGAGGGGATTGTATCCAAAATATGTACAGAATTCTTACACATCAACTATAAAAAATAAATAGGCCAATTTTAAAATGGACAAAGGATTTGAATAGATTTCTCCAAAGAATACATACAATTGTCCAGTAAGCACATTGAAAGATCCTCAACATCATTAGCCATGAGGAAAATGCAAATAACAACCAAAATAAAATATTACCTCACACCCAGTAAGATGGCTATAATAAAAAGACAGATAATAATAATAAGCATTGGCATGTGTGTAGAGAAATTAAACCCTCCTACATTGCTGATGGGTTTATAAAACTGGTGCAGTCACTTTTCACAGTTAGTCAAAAGGTTAAACATAGAGTTCTCATATGACCCAGCAATCCCAGTCCAAGGTATATACCCAAGAGAAATGAAAACATATGTATCCATAAAAACTTGTACACAAATGTTCATAGCAACATTATTCATAATAGCTCAAATGAGGAAACCCAAATATCCATCAACTGATGAATTAATAATATGTGGTATATCCCTACAATTAAATATTATTTGATAATTAAAAGAAATGAAGCACTCATACATTCTACAAAATGGATAAACCTTAAAAATATTATGTTAGCCCTAACCGGTTTGGCTCAGAAGATAGAGTGTCAGACTGCGGACTGAAGAGTCCCAGGTTCGATTCCGGTCAAGGGCATGTACCTTGGTTGCGGGCACATTCCCAGTAGGGGGTGTGCAGGAGGCAGCTGGTCGATGTTTCTCTCTCATCGATGTTCTAACTCTCTATCCCTCTCCCTTCCTCCTTGAAAAAAATCATTAAAATATATTTTTTTAAAAAATGTTATGTTAAGTGAAAGAAGACAGATTGAAAAGGCCATACAGTATGATTCCTTTATATGAAATATTCAGATAAAGGTAAAGTCACAGAGAAAGCAAATAGATTAGTGGATTCCATGGGCATGGGTAAAGAACTAAGGAGCGTGATTGCTAATGGGTATGCAGTTTCTTTGGAAACCGATGAAAATATTATAAAATTAAATACTGATGGTGGTGGCACAACTCTGAGAATACACTAAAATGTCACTAAATTGTATAGGTTAAAAGGGTGAATTTAATGGTCTGTGAATTATGTCTTAATAAAGCTGTTATTATAAATAAGTAAATAGATGGAGAAAAGACTTTGAGGCATTTTGTCCAATTGTGTTACAACACATTGTGCCAACTGGCATTCCCACCAGGTATGTCAGATGGCTTCAAGGCACCCTCTTCATCTTGGATGCATTCTTTCAAAGACATCCTGTTTGACTTTGTCCTTCTTAAAGAGTGGCCCAAGGAATAAAACTCTATTCTAAATGTAACTGGATTTGTTCAGATATAAGTAGGACCACAATCAACCACTGAGAAGGTTTCTCTATATTTTAAAGCCTCTATGATCTTTTTCTGCAAAGGCATAACATTGCTGATGAAGATTGTATTTGCAATAAAATATTATTGCATCTGAGCCACCACAACCTCTAATTAGTCAGTTACTCCTTGAGGAGAAGAAAAGTGTCTTTGACAGCTCATACATAATTTATGCTCAATGATACTTATAGATGATCTGGGAACACAAATCTTAAATTATGAAGACATTCAGGAATACTCACCCCATAGCGAGTGGGCTGATATCCACAACTGCTGGCTTCAGTTTTGATACATGGTGACTCTTTGATTAAATATTCCACAAAGTAGGAGAGGCCATACATCCACTGGTATGAGACAAGAGTTGAGAAACAAAAATCAAACCTCCCTTTGTAGAGAAAGAACTGAGGTTTGACAGCATTATATTTATAGAAACCATACATTCCCTGAGTCACTGTCAACACAGGTCTCCTGCTGTCCCTGTAATTCCCACCATGATCAAACCCCATATTATGATTTTGTTATTTAGAAAACATAATCAGCATTCCTTTCTTCCCTTTTAGGGATTTGAATGGGTTCTAAAAACCTTCCCTTGGGTGAGCTTAATTTTCTTCAAGCAGTTTTGTTTTTAGATTAGTTTTTCTTTATATGATAGATACCAACATAATTCAAATACAGATGAGCCTCCATTTCTCCTAATCCACAAAACTCAACATCCACTCCAGGCCTTAACATGGAGCAGAAGCTGACCTGTTAAATGAATCCATGGTCAATCAGATATGAGAATGTCGCAGTAAATAGTGAACCTGGGTAGAATAAACCAAGGAGACTCTGAGTCCATTTCCATTCATGCCTTAAAGGCAATGAGGTAAAATCAAATCCCACAACTCTTGTGGAAATTTCATGGAATAACTTAGAAACTGAAACATAATTGATTGAATGTGCTTCAGGTCTATCAAAGCAGGGAGTAAAGATTGGATTATAACCAAAGAAGTGCCTTAATATTCTCCTCTCAGTTTAGAAATCGATAGCAACAGTCATGAGACATTGTTGGTGTAACTGGGCATTTCCACCTCACCTGGTTAGAAGCTCTGGTGACTTTGACAAGAGAATATTGCCCTGATTCACTGTCCTTGTTGAAACTTGCAAGCGTCTCAGTGGCAGCTTCCAGAACTTTGGGATCTGACGAGTTAGCGGGGATGGGGCAGTCAGGACACATATTCTGAATCTTTCTTCGAGAAACTGTTGATGCCAAAGAGAGTAGTTTAAAAATAAAGGTCCTTAATGGTTTTTAATCCTATAAATCATATGACCACAGCAGAAGCAGAGATTAAATAAAAAAAGATATTCAGTTTCGGCAAGGATGGCGTGGAAAAGGCATTATCTGGAATGAAAGTTAGCTATCAGTAGTGAGTTTTCTGCAATGAGCATGTATTCCTTCAATAATGTATTAAAAAATCTAAGCAAAATTTTTTTTTCACCTAACACAAATGTACTTATGCTCAGAATTTTGTTCAAAACACATATGTGTTTATATTGATACAAAAACCTTCCCCCCTATTAGTAGCTCAATACCTTCTATCATTATTGCCTCTGTAAACCAGCTGAGTATCTTAAAAGTTTGGGATCTTATTATTGGTATGTCTTATTCATTTCTTAGTCTCCAACACCTAAGATAAAGTAAGTGCTTTGCAAATGCTTATTGAGTGAATGAATGAGTGACATATGAAAGGTTCATCCACTCTCTCTCTTTGATTCAAAAATGTAAGTCAGCCAGAAATTGGCCAACTCATTGTATGATTGGCTAGAATAATCATTCTAATGGTACAGGCAGAATTTCTGACTGGGGGTTACAAAACTAGTGTGAAAGTTAGGGTAGGAACTTCTCTGAAAGTTTTTACAGAGCAAAACAGTTGATCAATCCTGCATTTATATGAGTGTATTTGACTATTCTTTGGGGGAGTTACATCCACAGTTTGTCACTCGTGGCACCAAACCTATGTGTCACTTTCTGACCTCCCATACCTCTGGTACCTGTGACTTTTGAGTCCTGATCTGTTTTACTAGTTGTTGTTCTCTAATTTAAGTAAGGCTCATCTTCTCAACCAGGAAGCTTCAACTGTGGCTAATACAACATTTGTTCTGTTGCCTTGTCCCTCAAAGGAACCAGCAGCAGTGTTATGACCTGGAGCTTGTTAGAAATGCAGACTCTCAGGCCCCACCACAGACCTGTGGAATGAGAGTCTATACTTGAACAAGATCCTCCAGGGGAGTCACATGCACATAGTAGTTTGACAAGTAGCCATATCCAATTTTCCCATGCCTTGGATGCTTGCTTTCTAAAGAGAAGGATCCAGAATGAATACATATGCATATTTGAAATGTCATTAGTTTCATCCGCATTCTTAGTTCATTTGCTCAACAATATTATGGACTCCTTACACTTGTTAGGGACTTGGGGGAGGCTGTAGCAGGAAGAAAGAAGGTATAAAATATTCTGCATGAAATAAGATAGAACACTTCAAAACAAGGCAGTGCATGGTCTGTGCTCCATGAGTGCTTAGGTTAAAGTTTCATAGGAATGAGAACAGGAGAGTTTGTTCCTTTCCTGAATAGAGAACATTATACAAGAACATTATAGAGAACATTGGCAGTGGACCTTAAAGAATAAATATGAGTTACAAGGGTGGAGGTGTCAGGGGAGGGCATCCTCAGCAGAGGGAAAGGTACAAGCAAGAAGCAAAGATTGGAAAGTGCAATGTGTATTCAGAAAAGAGTGGGATTTTCAGTTGAATGAAGTACAAAGGTGATATACTCAGGGAAGTAATGGCAGAGATGGCTAGAAAGTTAGCCTGGAGACCAGTGTAGAGATGATCCCATTTATGTCAGACTAAAAATTTAGGATTTAATTCAATATTCATGAATAAAACTATTGCAGGTAATTTAGGAAGACTAATTATGGGAAGAAGAGCCGTGCAAGTTGAATTTCACAGGGGAGGCAAGTATCAGATACATTAAGAACCTGGCCTTGGTATGAATAGGAAATAAGAACAGAAGCATAGCCCTGCTTAATTCATTTTTTCATCTTTCATTAAAATAAACAAAATAAGAGCGCTCTCTTACCTGGGCCAAGAGTACAATTATAAGCAGGTTAATAAAGAATTCTTAGTGGCATGTTCACATAATATAATGCTTTGCATTTGCCATAAACCTGGAACCAACAAACATATTTTATGACATCATGGTACAAACTCTGACTTTTTAAAATACCCCCCAAAATGAAATTGGACTTTTTATTTTTAAATATATTTTTATTTATTTCATAGAGGAAGGGAGAGGGAGAGATAGAAACATTGATTGATTGCCTCCTGCATGCCCCCTACTGGGGATCGAGCCTGCAACCCTTGACATGTGCCCTGACCAGGAGTCAAACCATGACCTCCTGGTTTATAAGTCGATGCTCAAGCACTGAGCCATACAAGCCAGGCTGGACATTTTATTTTTAAACAATGAAAAATTTAAGGTCAATCTTGGTGGCTTTGAGAGTGAGAAATTGCCAGGGGGTAGTTTCAAACAATTTAAACTTCTCCTGGGACACAGCTATACTACATTTCCCAGCTTCCCTCCCAATTAGGTGTGACTGTGTATAACTGAGTTCTAACCCCAAAAAGGTGAGCAGAAGTGGCTGCAATCACTTCCAGGATGGCTCATGAAGATCTCCTATGCGCCATCTGTCCTCCATGCTTTTTCTATTTCTAGAGCTTGATGTAGATGAGCATGGTAACCACAGAAGCCATTAGTTGAAGGTGGCAGAGTCTAGAGCCACAATGTGGAAGGAACCCGGGTCTCCTAGTCATTCCTGGAGGAAAGCCTCCTCTTGAATAAGAATTTCTGTTTTGAATTTATATGAATAAGAAATAAACTTCTATCATGTTAGAATCAGTATATACTTCTTGGGCATGTGTTTTAGCAGCTAGTGTAACCTTAATAAATATAATTTACAACAGGGTAAATGAGACTCCCAGAAACACCTCTTTAAAATCAGATATAAACTGATGAACAAAAATAGGTACAGAGGCAGAGCAGCATTGAACAGACTGTCAAACTACAGTGGGAAGCCCAGGGAGGGTTGAGAGGGGTGGGTGAGAGATCAACCCAAGGACTTGTATGCATGCATATAAGCATAACCAATGGATACAAGACACTGGGGGTAGGGGAGGCCAGGGGAATGTCAAGGGGGTGGGGGGTGCGGAAGGAGACATATGTAATGCTCTTTGTAATACTTTAAACAATTAAAAAAATTTTAAAAAAGAAATATGAAAAAAAATCAGATAGCTGCAGTTTGACAAATCTGGTTACATGATTAGAAAAGATATCTTGATCAAATAGCTTACTTCTAAACACAATCATGTACTTGAAAGTGTCATATCAATAAATGGAAATAACTCAGGATAATTAAGAACAAATAAAAATTATTATTTTCAAGCCTCTTCAACTGTCATCTTTAAAAGGATCAAATCTCAGGCCCTTTAGGTCCTATGATTCCAGAAAATTCTTCCACAGCACCTCTGAGAGCTTCAACTGTAAGCCTTTTCATTCCCCAGCCTCAAACTTCATATTAGTATTCATTAAAACAAAAAATCCCCAAACAAATAAAAAGCTCTTCCTTTACTGCTTCCAGTCTTCCTTAAACACACATCCAGAGCACTACAGCTCAGACCTTCTTCTGACAATTTAAACACAGGCTTAGAGCCTACAGAAGGGTCTTGGAAGTAGGAAACAATTTGGGGATTACAACCCCAGTGGGACTCTCATAAATTTCCCCAAATTAAACTCTGTTTTGTCTAATAGAATTGGAATAACCACAGGGTCACCATTGTCAAGAGAAGGATATTTAAAAGATGGCCAGGGTCCCCTGGCCCACATGGCTCAGTGGTTGAGTGTTGACCTATGAACCAGGAGGTCCCAGTTCAATTTCTAGACAGGGCATATGCCCAGGTTTTGGACTCTATCCCCAGTGTGGAATATGCAGGAGAAACTCAATGTTAAATGTACAGGAGGCAGCCAATCAATGATTCTCTCTAATTACTGATGTTCCTATTTCTCACTCCCTCTCCTTTCCTCTCTGAAATCAATAAAAATACACTGAGTGGCCAGATTATTATGACTATCCCTCAGGACAATGAAGTGAATTAGCTATGCAAATAATAATAAAACCTTGAGAGTATTTTCTTAGGAAGTTTTCAATATTCAGTATTTTTGGAAGTGT
The DNA here is from genome assembly GCF_000147115.1 of Myotis lucifugus. NCBI lineage: Eukaryota > Metazoa > Chordata > Mammalia > Chiroptera > Vespertilionidae > Myotis > Myotis lucifugus. Next base: position 8,587,977 of record NW_005871062.1, read on the forward strand.
CAATGAAGTACTGATGGGGTGGTCATAATAATCTGGCCACTCAGTGTATATTTAAAAAAAATAAAATATGGCCAGAGACATAGAAACATGGAACAAACTGATGAATCTCAGAGGGAAGGCAGGGGTAGGTAGGTGGCAGAAAGAGATTAACCAAAGAACTTGTATGCATATATGCATAACCCATGGACACAGACAATAGTGTGCTAAAGGACTTGGGCATGGGGCAGGGGCAGACTAGAGGGGGTAAATAGGGGGGGGGGGATGAGACATCTGTAATACTTTCAACAATAAAGATAAATTTTAAAAATAAAAGATGGCACACAATGAGCAATCTTCACCCTGTAGACAGAGGACACCCTGTTTCTCCCCTAAAGTTCCTGGGATACAAACACATACCTGTTCATGCAAGAGCCTCTCCTCACAGTCCCTCCATGGCTTCTTGCTGAGCACATGGCAGGTAGTATCCAGTACGTCCATTGTGAAATAGAACAGAGATCCCAGACCATCCTGTGGGAAGGGGTGAAAAAATGTACCACAGCCCACATGAAGCAGAAACCCCTAAAGACAGGTCCAAAATGTTTCTGACTTATGGCGGAACCAGTGACTATCATATTTGTGATGATGTCTTATAGACTATGGGACACTGGACAAGTGTCAGAGTAAGATACTATTAGCACTTGTTCCTGTTAACAGTAAAAGCATGTAGTACAACCCAGCAGAGGGGAGCAGAGACTTCTCAGCAGGTTTCCAAATTGGAAAGCACCTGCCAACATGTGTCCCTGGAGGTCTACCCCCTGGCTGGCCTATGCAGCTTGTGCAAACACCTGCCCCAGGTAGGGGATTGTCACTTACCTGTCTGTGTTCTTGGACAGCGCTCACTCGGTTGAGGCTCAGCACATAACCTTCCTTTAGGTCGTTATTGATGTCCTGCAGGACAGATGCCGCCATATCCAGCATATCTGCATCATTGCAGCCACGAAGGAGGAAAGGCAAGTGGCTGGGGACCTTCAGGGGCACAGATGTAGTGGTGCAGCTCACGGCCAAGGTGCCGAGCACCAGGAGTAGGAGTAGACCCGTTCTGTGGGGAACAAGACCAGGATGGTTCAGTAAATGGAGCTGCAAGGATGGGATACTTATAGGACTCTGTAAGGCCAATTTGACTGGTTTTATAATCACAATCTGAACCTTGGGCCAGAATTTAAAACACAATGTCCCATTTTATCTCCTTGAACTCTAAATGTGGATTTCCATGAGTCAGCACTTTGGATGGGATTTGCCAATGTCTTAATCTTAGACAGCTGAGCAAACTCATGGTTATGCGTACATGTAAGCAAACTTACGTAACCTAACCCTTTCCCTAGAAATCATAATAAACACTCAGGTCAAGGCTCCTAAGAGGTCATGATTGGATTCTGGTTTGCCTCCTTGGTTCCAAATGAATCAGAATATACAAACTGTTCTATTCTCCCATTTCCCCTAGCACCTTCCCTCCAGCTGATGTCCTTGGCCACACCAATAATTACCCCAGGCTTGGAGCCTGGGGTCACAGTCCATGTACCAATTGTATTAGTTGAATTCACACTTCCTGCCTGGCCTTCCATGTTCACCATTCTTGTTAGATCAGGAAAAAAGGCTCTAACCCCACATCACCTACATGAAAGACTGATGAGATTCCTAAAGCCCTTTGGGGATCTGGCTAGGAAGTCATCTATGTAGATTTTTTTTTAAAAAGACTTCATTTAAGTAAAAAAAAAAAGTGGGGGGGGTGTTATATTAATAGTTCATGCATCATATGCCAAATTTTTTCTTCCTTTTAAGGAGCTGTGTGGAAGCAAACTCATAAGGAAACTGAAACCTAATAGTATTGTTAAGAGGTAGACAATGGTTGACAGGTAGGCTGGAATATAAATCCCTCAAGGTTGGGACTCTTGCTTTTCTCTTTCAGCTTCTGCTTGGGGTTCAGGAAGTTTCTACAGATTGGAACTGTACAAAGCACAAATATCTTTTAAAACTTTATTTTAAAAAAACCCACAGCGAGTGCCGGGGTTCATGTCCCAGCATGAAGAAGGGTTCAGGAATCTGGAAAAGGCGCTGCGCATAGATGACATAGGAATCCAGACTCTAATAAAGAGTCCAGAGACGAGTTATATAAGCCAGTCAATGAATAAAAAATACCACATGATCTCACTCATTCATGAATAATAAAGACCATTATAAACTTATGAACAATAATAGATACAGAGGCAGAGCTGCCTCAAACAGATTGTCAAACTGCAGCGGGAAGGCCGGGGAGGGGAGGGGAGCAGAAGGGGGGGGTAAGAGATCAACCGAAGGACTTGTATGCATTCATATAAGCATAACCAATGGACATAAGACACTGGGTGGTAGGGGAGGCCAGGGGATTGTCAAGGGGGGGGGAGGGAGGAGGACACATATGTAATACCCTTTGTAATACTTTAAGCAATAAAAAAAAAAAGAGTCCGGAGACGAGTTATAATTTTGAAAGGCATTGGGGGTCAGAGGATCTTCAGCTGAAGGAACTGAAGAGTGCCTCCTTGTGTAGGACCCTTGCTTTTATTAACACAATTTGTCCTAAGGCAAGGTGGAGATAATACACCTCAATGGGTAAGATTTCAAAGGGGACAGAGTCCATTGTCAGAATGGGGGAATAGCCTACAGCTTTTCAGGTGTTTGGCCAGTATGAGGCAATAACATGTAGATTAAGATGCCCTTTAACTGTCTGGCAGCCACAATCAGTTTCCTATTTAGGTTTGGGGAAATGCCTTTAGCCATTCCCAACAGGTGACTACATGTGTGACTCACCCCTGTTGAGTCCCCAAGTCTCATCAACCTTTTGATGAAACTCTTGAAATTATGACATGCTGGAATTGGTTCCCAGCAAGGGAGCACTGAGAACTCTGGGATCTAATCCTGAAGCTGGGCTCCCCAGCAGAGAACACCAAGGGAGGAGGGTACCCATCTAACATCTGGCTGTGAAAAGCAGTGGGGTGCTGTCTGCTAGGGAGTGGCAGCTGAAGGTTTGGGCACCCTCTTAAAGGGCCAATGCACAAAAATTCCCCATGGAGCCACCCACCTGGTGCTCTAGCAGAGGGAGTGTGAAGTAGACTGGAGCTGTGAGAGCAGAACCCAGGACTGAGGACTCGGGGGATAGAGCTCAGAAGGCAGACACCCCAAGTTTCCTGGGCTGAGTCATTCCCTCACACAGCAGAGGACATCTTTCCCACACAGACATCTGCCTTGCCTGGGTAGAAGACAGTCAACACACCCTATTGCAGTGGTTCCCAACCTTGGCTGCACATTAGAATCACCTGGGAATCTTTTTAAAATCCTGATTTCTGGGCCTCATTCTCCGGAAATTCTGTTTCTTTGCTATGGGGTGGGGCCACAATATTAGTTACAAAGAAACAGAATTCCCGGCCTGTGCCCTCTCGCAGTCTGGGACCCCTCGGGAGATAATGACCTGCTGGCTTAAGCCTGCTCCCCGGTGGCAGAGGGCAGGCCCAATCCCTAAGTGCAGCCCCTGGTCAGGCTCAGAGCAAGGCCGATTGGGGAGTTGGGGCGCCGCCCCGTCATGCACAGAGCAGGGGTGATCGGGAGGTTGTGATGCCACCCTCAGTCACACTCTGGGTAGGGCCGATTGGGGGGTTGGGGCACCACCCCCTGTCACACTCAAGGCAGGGTCAATGGGGAGGTTGCGGCGCCACCCCCTGTCACGCACAGAGCAGGGCCGATCAGAGGGTTGGGGAGCTCCCCCCTGTCACTCACAGAGCAGGGCCAATCAGGGGGTTGAGGAGCTCCCCCCCCCCCCGTCACTCACAGAGTAGGGCCGATAGGGGAGTTGGGGCACCACCCCCTGTCACACACAGAGCAGGGCGGGTCAGGGGGTTGGGGCACTGCACCTTGTCACACTTAGGGCAGGGCCTATGGGGAGGTTATGGCTCTACCCCATCACACACAGAGCAGGGCCTGTGTGTGTGTGTGGGGGGGGGGGGGGTTGGGGCGCCGCACCTGTCACACACAGAGCAGGGCCGATCAGGGGGTTGGTGCGCTGCACCCTGTCAAACACAGAGCCGCAGGGCAATCAGGGGATTGGGGAGCTACCCCCTATCAGGAACAGAGCCTTCCCCTGTCATGAACAGAGCAGGGCAGATAGGGAGGTTGTGGCCCCGCCCCCTGTCACTCACAGAGCCGCAGGGTGATCAGGGGGTTTGGGCGCTGCCCCCTGTCATGCTGATCCCGGTGCCGGGAGGCATATTACCCTTTTACTATATAGAATAAAGGCCTGGTGCATGGGTGGGGGCTGGCTGGTTTGCCCTGAAGGGTGTCCTGGATCAGGGTAGGGGTCCCCACTGGGGTGCCTGGCCAGTCTGGGTGAGTGACTGAAGCGAGTGACTGAAGTTCCCAACTGCTCCTTGTTTTCTTTCTTTTTTTTATTCTGGGCCAGCTTTAGCTCTGAGGCCTCGCTGCTGAAAACATCGATACAATGTTGCGGTCCGGCTGGATGAATCCTGGCTGAATGAAAGCCGGTTTCTGGGGTTTTGTTTAGCTTCTTATTTGCAACATAGTACATAGTTGCTTAGAGTTGCAGCTGAGAGGCAGGCAGCGGCAGGCAGGGAACGTTGGAGTCCGCAGTCACTGGAGCAAGTGAGCCTCCCTGCTCGCTTCAGTGCATGGCTGCCAGCCGCCATCTTGACTGACAGTTAATTTGCATATACTCACTGATTAGCCAATGAAAAGCGTAGCGGTCGTACGCTAATTACCATGTTTCTCTTTTATTAGTGTAGACTAGAGGCCCGGTGCACAAAAATTGGTGCACTTGGGGGGGGGGGGGTAAGGGGGTCCCCAGCCCGGCCTGTGCCCTCTTGCAGTCTGGGACCCCTCAGGAGATAACGACCTGCTGGCTTAGGCCTGCTCCCAGGTGGCAGAGAGCAGGACCAATCCCTAGGTGCAGCCCCTGGTCAGGTTCAGAGCAGGGCCGATTGGGGAGTTGGGGCGCTGCCCCCTGTCACACTCAAGGCAGGGTCAATGGGGAGGTTGCGGCGCCACCCCCTGTCACGCACAGAGCAGGTCGGATCAGGGGGTTGGGGCGCTGCACCCTGTCACTCACAGAGCAGGGGGGTTGGGACTCCGTACCCTGTCACACACAGAGCAGGGTCGATCAGGGGGTTGGGGAGCTCCCCCCTGTCATGCACAGAGCAGGGCCAATCAGGGGGTTGAGGAGCTCCCCCCTGTCATGCACAGAGCAGGGCCAATCAGGGGGTTGAGGAGCTCCCCCCTGTCACTCACAGAGTAGGGCCGATAGGGGAGTTGGGGCACCGTCTCCTGTCACACACAGAGCAGGGCGGATCAGGAGGTTGGGGCGCTGCACCCTGTCACACTCAGGGCAGGGCCAATGGGGAGGTTATGGCTCTCCCCCATCACACACAGAGCAAGGCCCGTGGAGGGGGGTTGGGGTGCCACACTCTATCACCCACTGAGCAGGGCCGATCAGGGAATTGGGGCGCCGCACCCTGTCACACACAGAGCAGGGCCCATGGGGGGGGGGGAGCTTGGGGCACCGCACCCTGTCACACACAGAGCCACAGAGCGATCAGGGGGTTGGAGAGCTCCCCCCTATCAGGCACAGAGCAGGGCTGATCAGGGGGTTGGAACGCCTTCCCCTGTCACACACAGAGCTGCAGGGTGATCGGGGGTTTGGGCGCTGCCCCTGTCACGCTGATCCCGGTGCCGGGAGGCATATTACCCTTTTACTATATAGGATAGAGGCCTGGTGCATGGGAGGGGGCCGGCTGGTTTGCCCTGAAGGGTGTCCTGGATCAGGATGGGGGTCCCCACTGGGGTGCCTGGCCAGGCTGGCTGAGGGGCTGAGGGCCATTTTCAGGCTGGTGGGTGACTGAAGCTCCCAACTGCTCCTTTATTTCTTTTTTTATTCTAGGCCAGCTTTAGCTCTGAGGCCTCACTGCTGAAAACATTGATACAATGTTGCGGTCCGGCTGGCTGAAGCCCAGCTGACTGAAAGCTGGTTTCTGGGGTTTTGTTTAGCTTCTATAGTTGCAACATAGTTGCTTAGAGTTGCAGCTGAGAGGCCAGCAAGTCAGGCGGGGAACGTTGGAGTCCGCAGTCACTGGAGCAAGCAAGCCTCATGTTCGCTTCCAGCTGCCTGGCTGCCGGCCGCCATCTTGGCTGACATTTAATTTGTTAAGGATATGCTGATTAGCCAATGGGAAGGGTAGCGGTCATACGCTAATTACCATGTTTCTCTTTTATTAGTGTAGATACACACACACACACACACACACACACATACATATACATTCTTTGTTTACATTCTCTGTTTCATACTACCACATACCACGATTTGTTCTAGTCTCCTTTATGGTGGTCCATAGTCACAGGTGGCCACCCGATGAGACTGCACAGGCTCCTCCCTGTCAAAGGAAGGCAGCAGGAGCCCCTTCTCCTGAGGCTGCTATAAGGACTGGCCACAGAAAAAACAATGCCAGGTGCTTGGCACAGACCTGGCACACAGGACACCAGGGGATGTTATCTGCCATCAGTGCTCTGACTGCTCCTGTGGTCCTTACCTTGTCTCCCACATTGCAGATCCCAAGTGACTCTGCTGGCCGCCTTTCCCCAGTCTACCTGAATGGAATCACCACCAAGTGAGCCAGGTTAGGAGCAGCAGGGATTTGATTTTCCTCCTGGCAGGTGTGATTCAGGGGCAGCGATTTAGGATTGGTTTCAGAACAGCACAGAATAGCCACATGAGGCATTGTTTGCTGCAGAGCTGGGTGGATATGGTACTTGGGATTAGGTCTCTGGGGAGTTAGAAATACAGGTATGAAGTCTTGACCTGAGATGGTGGGCTGTGTACTTAGGAAAGTTGTGCAGCAGCCACAGCTCCAAAATATCAGGCTGGCTCTGACCTGGTTAGAAATGATCTCTGCAGCTGGTTGGTTTTTCTCTCTCTTTCCCTTTCTCCTTTATCTTTTCTTCCTTCTACATCCTGAATGAACATCTACTCACTATGCTGGCAAGGTCCAGTGTTACAAATATAATAAATAACACTGATGAATTCTCAGAATGTGCCCAGCCTTGTGCTAAACCCTGTCTTCCTTCTCTCATTTAAGGTCCACAACCAAACCAGGGCTGTAGGGTACCACTGTTATTCCCATTTTATAGATGAGGAAAACTGAGGAGCAGTGATGTTATGTAGCTTGCCCAAGGTCTTATAGCCAGGGTTTGTGTCTAGCCTATATGGCTTCTGAGAGGAAGGCCTAGTTCTTGCCCTCAATGAGTGAGTACCAAGAAAGCAACAGGGGGAGAAACGAGCTATGCTGGGGAAGTCACTTCTCAGAAGAGGTTACATTCTGTCTGGGGCTTGCGGGATGAATAGGAGTATGCCTGATGAGCAAGGCAGGGAGGGTAACCAGAGAATTGGGAGGAGAAATAAAATCAATAAATGTGAATTACATAGTTTACCTTCTGTCCTGTCAATCCTTCTCACTGTCTCCTATATAAACTGGATGGTGTCACTGCCAATCCACCCAGTAGCCTCAGGCCTCTTTTGGCAGTCTGTCTCCTAAAGTTTCCTACATCTGGATACTTTTACTTTTATCAATCATATTTAGGTAATGTATGGAAAAACTCAGAATCTTTAGAGTGCATTTTTTAGTGTCAAAAATATTCTTAGGATGCCATGGATGCATGGCTTAGTTGGTTGGAGCTTTGTTCTGTACATCAGAGTGTTGCAGGTTTGATTTCCAGTCAGGGCACGTGCAGTAGGCAACCCATTAATGTTTCTCTCACTTTCTCTCTCTCTCTCTCTGTCTCTCTCTCTCTCTCTCAAAATCAATAAAAACATATCCTCAGTGAGGATATATATATATTTTTTTTTCTTTTTCCTTGGGGAAAATCTGCCTTATAACATCAAAAGTGGGATTTCCTCCAAGAATCCCTGTGGTGGTGTGGTCTAAAGCACAGACTATGGGCTCAAACAAACCTGGGTTAGAATCCCAGCTCTACCATTCATCAGCTGTGTGACAAAAAGGCTTCTCACTCTCTCTGAATTTCAGATTCCTCATTGACAAATTGAGGCCACAGAGAATCCATAGGATGGATGTGAGGGTAAGATGGGATCCCACACAAAAGTACCTGGAACACAGTTTGCCTCAGCATCTCACCAAAGAGAATCTAAAAGAAAGAATTTAAAAGATAAGAGGACACAGGAAGGCAGGTAGGATCTCCACAGGTACGTCTCATACTCATAGTCGTGAAGGAGGGTGGAGGCCACAGTGCCGGTTTATGAAGAGATGTCCAGGATGTCAGGCTTTCCTGAGAATGCAGGGTCACTCAGACCAACCCTATGCACAAGCGACTTATGTATAAAGCAGAAGCCTGGTGGCTAATTTACACTGGGGAGGGAATGCCTCTCCAGTGTCTCCGGAGCCAGGCTGGACAAGTTCTTCCTCTCAGATCACCCTTTTATATCCGGCAATCAGGCTTCATGGTCACTTCAGAACACCAGGCAACAATGCACATGGCTGAGCCGCCACTGCCAGGCATACACCCTGGTTTCTGCATGACAGGTGGGGTCCTCAGCAGAGGTCAAAGCTTTAATCAGGGGCAGTCTCTTTCTGAAGAGCTGCCCAGCACCTGGGTCAGACCTGGGCACTTCCCAAGTTACCTCATCAACACCTTCAGAAGCCAACTCAGAGGGTGTGGCTCCCTTCAGATGGCTTCCTTCACCCAGAGGTACTGGTTCTCATGGGTTTCACTCCCAATGGGCAGATTTATTGTTAAATTCTACTCTACCCGATACTGCCCATACATGGGAAAGGGAAGCAGCAGTGCCAAGAGTCTACTGCGTGCCAGCACTGCTGAGTCCAGGTACTTACACTTAATCCCCATGATGTCTTGTTGGGAGGCATCTTCATTCCCATTTGATGACTGTGTCACACAAAGCAATGTGTGCTTTCTAATACCCCCAGTGTGGCAACATCTGCCAAACTAACAACCAGAACGTGATGGTTTGACCTGTTCTCATGGAGGGCTGCAGCTCTGGCACATTTTCTTTCAGGGGAAGCTCAGCTATGAGCACGAAGAGACAATTATCAATTAAGCCTGTCTGCAGTGCATTAGAGGCAGGAATGAGGGCTTTGTCCTCCAAGATGTAGCACCTCAATTATGCCTGTTGCTGGTAATTACCACTTATCAGCTGAACTGAGCAATTCCTGTTGGTACTATCAGAGTAAAGATGAATGGGGAGGAGAAAGGGGGCGCTGGGTAGGAGAATACAAGGACGGGTTAGCAGAGAAAGAGTGAGTGGAATTTAACATTTTCTGCCCCTTCCACACGACACTAGTATCTTCTGATTAGTTGGAAATGAACAGAGAACAACATGTCTGAAGTTATTTTCTTTGTTTATGAGCATGACCTTGCACTTTCCAATGTTCACAAACTTTGATTATTTATTTATTTATTTATTTATTTATTTATTTATTACTTTCAAAACACAGTGAAGTTCTGGGTGACTCTAAGCAGTATCTTGGTACTGGGTGTAAGTTTCACACAGGAAGCTGCTCAAAAGCTTGAGAAATTGGCCCTGTAACTTTTCTAAGAACCAGTTTCCTCATCTTGAAAATAAGAATAAGAAAATCTCTCTCTCTTTTTTAAAAAAACACTTTATTGTTGAAAATATTACATATGTCCCTTTTTTCTACCATTGACCCCTTTCAGCCCGCCCCCTTAGGCCTATATCACCTCTGTGTCCATGGGTTATGCATATATGCATACAAGGTTTTTGGTTGGGGAAAAAAAACTCTCTGAGGGTTGGTGAAATGAAGTATTTGAGGCACTGGAAATGTGTTTCTCTCCCCTTCTTGTAAGAAGATGCCCTTTCTACAGGCTATGGGATCTATATCTTATCACACATACGAAGAGCATTCGAGATTGAAGTGTCCTGAGAGATGGGCAGGCTAATACCCACTGCTTTTAAGTAAAATAACCACAGTTTTGAGAAACTAGGTGACCTGCCCGAGACAATACATCCAGCTAAGGGTTGACCCAGCACTGGGTTACAGTGCTCTTCTCAGTGAGTATGTGGTATTTTTGTCCTTCATTGTGGATCTTGGGTCAATACTCAAATAGACTAGTATTCATTAAACATTGTGCAAAACCAATATACACCCCCGCAACTTTGACCCAGTTTCTGCTAGTACAAGGGTTCTTGGCCTCTGGTGGGCTTACATCAGAGGACAATAACATCAGAGACTAATTTCTTTTTACCCTTCTCAGTGTAGGCACTGGCCTTAGAGGTGGGCACTCCCAAGAAGACCACTGCTGTGTGGTGTAGTGGAAAGTTGGGTAGACCTGTTGGATGGGTTCTGTTAGAACTGTGTGACTTCAAGCACAGGTGCAATTTATTTTTTTCTGACAGTTTTTTCATCAGTAAAAAATGGAGATAAGATGCACATTTCACAGGATTAACTGCGATCATGCATGTGATACATGCCCACCCAATCATAAGTCTTAATACTTGGGTATTTTTTCTTCTCCCTTTTGATACAAAAGTATTTATGCCTATTATGGAGCTGAGTGGAGAGCTTAGAGAACTAAATACAAGTTGCTTAAACATTTTTCTCATTAAAAGAACATTATCAAAGCAATTTATATTTAGAAAAATTTTTTAAAAAGAAGGAAAATGATAATATTATATTACACTGGGGTTTTTTTGGGGGGGTTGTGTGTGTTTTTTATTATTGTTTAAAGTATTACAAATAATAGTACACAAATCTCTTTTTTTTCCTCATTGACCTTCCCCCAGCCTCCCCTAACCCCTGGGACATGCCCTCATCCCACCTCCCCCCCTGCCCCCCCCCCCCAGTGTCTTGTGTCAATTGGTTGTGCTTATATGCATGCATACAAGTCCTTCGGTTGATCTCTCCCCCGCCCAATACTCCCCAGCCTTCCTGCTATAATTTGACCGTTTGTTCGATGCTTTACTGCCACTGTGTCTATCTTTTTGTTCATCAGGTTATAATGTTCTTTATTTTCCATAAATGAGTGAGATCATGTGGTATTTTTCTTTTATTGCCTGGCTTATTTCAGTTAGCATAATGCTCTCCAGTTCCATCCATGCTGCTGCAAATGGTAAGAATTCCTTCTTTTTTATAGCAGCGTAGTATTCCATTGTGTAGATGTACCTATTTGGTCATGGTACATGATCTTTCTGATGTACTGCTGGATCCAATTTGCTAGATATTTGTTGAGGATTTTGGCATCTATGTTCATGAAGGATATTGGCCTGTAATTCTCATTGTGTTGTCTTTATCTGGTTTTGTTATTAGGGTAATGCTGGTTTCATAGAATAATCTTGGAAGTGTTCCTTCCTCTTGGATTTTTTGGAATAGTCTGAGGAGGATAGGTTTTAGTTCTTCCTTGAATGTTTGGTAAAACTCCCCTGTGAAGCCGTCTGGTCCTGGGCTTTTGTTTGCTGGGAGCTTTTTGATGACTGCTTCAATTTCTTCCATAGTTATTGGCCTATTGAGATTTTTAGGTTCTTCCTGATTGAGTTTTGGAAGCTTGTATTTTTCTAGGAATATGTTCATTTCCTCCAGGTTGTCCAGTTTGTTGGAATAGAGTTGTTCATAGTATTTTTTAACAATCTTTTGTATTTCTGTGAGGTCTGTTGTTATTTCTCCTCTTTCATTTCTAATTTTGTTTATTTAGGTCCTCTCTCTTTGCTTCTTGGTGAGCCTGGCAGGAGGTTCATCAATCTTGTTTATCCTTTCAAAGAACCAGCTCTTGGTTTTGTTGATCTTTTGTATTGTTTTTTTGGTCTCTATGTCATTTATCTCTGCTCTGATCTTTATTATTTCCTTCCTTCTGCTCACACTGGGCTTTTCTTGTTGCTCCCTTTCTAACTCTTTGAGTTGTAGGGTTAGGTAATTTATTACCATTGTTTCTTGTTTTCTGCAGTAGGCTTATAGAGCTATGAGCTTCCCTATCAAGACTGCTTTTGCTGTGTCCCATAGATTTTGGATTGTTGTGTTTTCATTGTCATTTTTTGCCATGATGTTTTTTTTATTTCTTCTTTGATGTCTCTGGTAACCCAGTCATTGTTTAATAGCATGCTATTTAGTATCAATTTGTTTGATTTTTTGGACTGTTTTTATTGTAGTTGATTATGCCATTGTGATCTGAGAAGATGCTTGATATGATTTCTATCTTCTTGAATTTGAAGAGACTTTGCCTGTGACCCAATATATGGTCTATCTTTGAAAATGACCCGTGTGCACTTGAGAAGAATGTATATTCTGTGGCTTTGGGGTGAAATGTTCTGAAGATGTCAATTAATTCCATCTGATCTAGTGAGTTATTTAGGATTGATGTTTCTTTGCTGATTTTTTGTTTAGAGGATTTGTCCAATAATGATAGTGGGGTATTAAAGTCCCATACTATGATTGTATTTCTGTCAATCTCTTCCTTGATATCCTCCAGAAGTTTTTTTATGTATTTGGGTGTTCCTCTTTTGGGTGCATATATGTTTACCAGAGTTATTTCTTCTTGTTGGATTGCTCCCTTTATATTATGAAGTGGCCTTCCTTATCTCTCATCATGGCCTTCACTTTGAGATCTAATTTGTCAGATATAAGTATTGCTCCCCCAGTTATTTTTTCATTTCCATTCGCCTGAAAAACCTTTTTCCATCCTTTCACCGTCAGTCTGTGTGCATCTTTTTTTCTGAGGTGGGTTTCATGTAGACAGCAGATATATGGGTCATGTTTTCTTATCCACTCAGTTACCCTATGTCTTTTGATTGGGGCATTTAATCCATTTACATTTAAAGTTATTATTGACAGATACTTGTTTGTTGCCATTTTTTATCCTTTACCCCTGTGTTCCTTCTTTGTTTCCTATTTCTTCTTTTTACAGCAGACCCTTTAGCACTTCTTGCATTGCTGGTTTGGTAGTAATAAACTCCCTTAGTTCTTTTTCGTCTGTGAAGCTCCTGATTTCCCCCTCAATTTTGATTGATAGTTTTGCTGGGTACAGTATTCTTGGATTCAGACCCTTCCTTTGCATGACTTTGTGTATTTCATTCCATTCCCTTCTTGTCTGATGTGTTTCTGTTGAGAAATCAGTCACTAGTCTAATGGGGGATCTTTTGTAGGTAACTTTCTGTCTCTCTCTGGCTGCTTTTAAGATTCGTACTTTGTCATTGATGTTTACCAATTTAATTATAATGTGCCTTGGTGTTGATCTTTTGGGGTTCATTTTGTTTGGGACTCGTGAGCTTCTTGGATTTGTGTGAGTGTTTTCTTCCCTATATCAGGGGAGTTTTCTGTCATTATTTCTTCAAACAGGTTTTCTACTCCTTGCTCAGTCTCCTCTCCTTCTGGCACCCCTATTAAGCAGATGTTGTGTCATTTCGTGTTGTCCCAAAGTTCTCTTAGGCTCTCCTCCTGCTTTCTAAGTTTTTTTCCTAGAAGCTGCTCTGTTTGGGTATTTTTTTCTACCTTGTCTTCTAGCTCACTGATGCAGTCCTCTGCTTCTTCTAGTCTACTGTTGATGCTTTCTATTGAGTTCTTTATAGCAGCAATGTCATTTTTCATTTCTTCTTGGTTCTTCTTCATTTCCTCTTGGTTCTTATACATATTGTTGAATTTGTCTTCCATTTTTTTCATCCACCTTATGACCATTTCTCTGAATTCTTTCTCTGACAGGTTGCTTGCCTCCATTTCATTTACTTCCTTTTTCTGGTGATGCCTGCTTTTCTTTCATTTGTAGGCTGTTTATTTGTCTTCCCAGGATCTCTCTTCTCCAGGTGTCTGGTTATGTAGTTCTCTCTCCTGAGTTGATTGAAAGGCACAAAGTACAATACAACAATACACAACACACAAGGCACTGAACACAAATGTATTTATGATACTAATAACCTCAAATAAAGGTGAGCACCAGAGAAAAGAGAATTAGGGGATAAGAAAGAAAGAAGAGCAAAAAGGGGGGGAGAGAAAGAGTGCAAAAATGAAATTGGGAAAAGGAAAAAAAGTAAGAGAGAAAAGAAAGAGAATAAAAAAGAAGAGGGGAAAAACTATTTATATGGGGAGAAAACTCCAATAGAATAGCCACTAATCCCAACAAATGCCAGCAACAAATACCTAGTGATGAATGCAAACTACAAACAACAACTAATATCAAGTGAGGTGAGGGAAAACAGAAGCAAAAAACAAAACAAAAAGAAAAAATGAAACAATCTCACAAACAGGCATAAAAAAACCAGTATAATCAACTATCAAACAAATAACAACAAAAGGACAGAGAGAAAAAAGTTTGGATAGTGAAGAAAGAGAGAGGTATGTATGGACTTAGAACAAGGGATTGGAAATTAGATATAAAAGTAGGGAGAAATTTTAACAGGGAGTAAAAAGAAGGAATAGGGAAAATGTAAAGCAGTAATAGGGCAAGAGAGACAGGACAACAAAAGGGGAAAAGTGAGGAAGAGAGTGTTGGCATAAAGGTAAAGTGGAGATAGAGTAAAATGATGCTAAAGGAAAAATTAAAATAGAATGTAGAACACTAATCCCAAAATAAAATAAAGAGAAAATAAAATTACAGTTTAAAAAAAGGTAAAATAGTAGTAGTAATAATACTGATTAAAAATAAAAATGTAATAATTAAAAACGTAAACTCAAGTGAGGAAAAAAGAAAAAAATTAGTTTCTTAAGTAAAAGTTGAAAAAAAATAAAAGTAAAAATGTGCAGTAGTGAAGGTCATTCCTTCCTCTACTGTTCTGTTTGGCACACCTGTTTCTTAGTCAGGTTAGTATTGAAGTTCCCTGTGTTCCACTGCTCCTCTGTGTTGTAAGCCACAGACCTGATTTTCAAGCAGGCAGTATTTCTTTGTTTCTTATGCTCCTCCATTTATGTTTACACAAGAGTCAATTTGTGATTCAACCCTGGGTGGCAGTGTTTCTGGATTGTGCTCTCGGTCTATAGGTCCTCTCTAGCTAGTGTTTAGATTTTGTTTTCCCTGTGGCACTTAATACTGGTTTGGGGGAAGGGGCTGCCCCAGAGCTGGTTCTCTGATCGTTATTCCCTGCTCTGATCCCCAGGTTCCACAAAAACAACTTTCCCCTGCAGTTTCTTAGAGTGGCCCCAATCGGGTGATCCTATGTATTGGGCTTAGTAATCAAAAGCAAGGATTTAAAGAGGAAAAAAAATAAAAAGAGCCAGAGTAAGTGCACAAACTCCGGCGCTGCGGTGCAAGTCAGTGCGGTCTTTTTTCCCCCTGTGTCTAAGCAGCCGGCACACTGTTAAAATTTTTAGGGTGCCCTTTTTCACCCAGTTCAGCTATGGGTTGCTTTTTAGAGTTTCCTTCTGTTAGTAGCCCTGTGGCTCCCCTTCCACATTCGCGGATCACGCCAGCCCCAGCGGCCACGGACTTTTCTGGGCACAGACTTCCCTGGATTCTCCAGCGTCTGCTGTGGGCATTTCTCTCTCCTGCCTGGACCACAGACCTCACCTTATCCCAGGCGAAATCTGACCTTTCTGTGAGGGGGTGCAGAGCTCCTCCGAATCCGCGTGCTTGCTCAGCTTGGGGACCGGTGTTCCGGGGTTCCCAGCTGTTCTCTGGATGCCATTGTTGTAGATTCCCTGGATTTTCAGGCTTCCAAAAACATCCACTCTCCCCTTCAAGATGGCATGATCTCCATCATGGGCATCATGGCATGGTGTCAGAGCCAGTCGCTCTAGGAGGAATCCCAGCAGCAGTGGAGGCTGCCCGGTCAGGGGAACCCCATCCTGCAATCCCCCACAGTCCCCTGGAGTATAGCTGTCCCTCCACTCACAAACAAACACTCCCTGTGCGACCACACACTCTCCTTTCGTTCTCTCACTCACGCACTATCTTGCAGTCTGCCTTCCCATCGGCAGCCATCTTCCTTCCCTCTATTACACTGTTAATAGTTGATGGATATCCTTCTAGATTTTCTTCTATGAATATATCATGCACACTTATATATAAAATAGCATAGTACTATACCTACTATATTGTAACTTGCTTTTTAAAAAATATATTTTTATTTCAGAGAGGAAGAAAGAGGGAGAGATGGAAACATCAATGATGAGAATCATTGATTAGCTGCCTCCTGCATGCCCCCACTGGGGATGAAGCCCACAACCCAGGCATGTGCCCTTGACCAGAATCTAACTTGGGACCCTACAGTTCATAGGCTGAAGCTCTGTCCACTGAGCCAAACCAGCTAGGGCTAATTTGTTTTTTAAAATCCCACAATAGATCATGAGCATCTTAACATATAAATCCACTGGTACAACTTAATTTTCAATTACTACATAGTTGTCCATTGACCGCTGGTTCAATTGTTCAAAGCAATTCTCTTTGATAGATGTGTAGATTGTTTCCAAATATCTGCTGTTATAAATAATGCTACCATTAACATTCTTATAACTAAATCTTTGTTCACACCCTTAATTATTTCCTTAGTACAAATGCCTGGAAATGGGATTCCTGGGTCAAAGACAATTCCTAATGGTCAGGTTTTTTAAATATTTTGCCACATTGCCCTCCAAACAAATTATAACAAATAGTGTTCACAGCAGTGTATAAAACACTAGCAAGTGATCTTCACTTGAATGTCCCAAGCTTGGTTTCTCCGCTCCTCAGTGGACAGATAGATCAGGACTTTGGAGGGTGAGAGGGAGGTTCCTCCATTGAACTAATATGGTAAGTTTTTTCTCCAGTGAGTAAAGTCATTATTCTGTGACTAGCACAATGCTAGACACTGGAAATACAGAATTAAGAAAACATATTCCTTGCTCTGAGGAGCAGGTTACAATACAGTGTGATAAGTCTAACCACAAGAAAGTCTAGGGGGTTAACACTTGCCCTAGGCCTGGGCAGACAGAGGGGGCAATAGGAAGTAGTAAAGATTTCCTGGAGCAGGTTTAACATCTTAGATAAGCTTTAAAGAGTGAATAGGAGTTAGTTCCAAGAAGTGTGAAAGGCTAGAGGGAATCACAGTTCAAGACCTGGAAGTGGGAGCTTGCAGATTCAGGGGAATTATACCAGGAATCTAAGCATCAATGAATCCAAACCCAGAAATGTTCTAAAAAAGGCTTTTTAAGTGAGTGCCTATTTTTCAATCCTTTTTATTGTACCAACTGGATAATCATTTGCTTCAGTGCCATGTGGCAGTTAACAGACAACATATGGTTGCAAATGACCACTGACAACAGGGCCCTGTATAGGAGCACAGGGCCATGCTCCTTTATTGAAATCTCCCTGTGATATGGGGAATGCTTGGCTTGTGACTCATAATTTGTGACAATGCTCAGCTTTTTCTATAGTTTAACAGGTAGTGAGATAATTTTTCTATTGTTCCCCTCTATTGGAACTAAATATCTAAACTTTAGAAGTACTGTTAATTTTAAATAAACCAGGCCTCAAATAGTATGGTTAATTTTTTTCTACTGTAGTTTTATGCCACTTGAGTGTGTGTGTGTGTGTGTGTGTGTGTGTGTGTGTGTGTGTGTGTAGATTAGAAGACAAAAAGGGAAGGAAGAGGTAATGACAAGATACCAAGCCAGAGAAGTAGACCGTCAGGGACCTGGGGCTCTCCCTCCTGTAAGGATTTGCATAGCATTCTTAAAGCACTGGGGAATCACAGAAGAGTTTTAAAGACTTGGTTGTCAGAAAGATCTCTCCAAGTAGCAGTGATGAATGATGCCAACTTCTGCAGGACACCCTCATCACCAGAGTCAGAGGCAAAAGAACAAACAGTGTCAGTCTGTCCTCATGGAGTTCCAGTTCATACTTGTGGGGTCAGCCTGCTCTCGACCCCCCCACTTCACATTGATCTTCTCTTCCTGAGCACCTGCCCTGTGGACTTCAGGCTACAGGATAGATAGTGACAGCCTTACAGAATCCTGTTTACCCAGCTGCCACAATAACGTGGGTATAATTGCCTAAGCCAATCCCCTGTATACCTCCTCTGGTTGACTCCTGATACATTCCTGAGGGAGGGGGGCCTGTCAGAGGTGGTGCAGCTGCAGAGACAGAAGTGACAGAGAGGAAGGGGTGGATCTGAGATGTAGAAAAGAAAGACCTGATGTCCCATCAGGAACGGCAGTGAGGAGGAGGGCCGGATCCAGAATAACCCCAGAGGTTTCAGGCTCTATGCCTGGGCTGCGGAGTTGTGCTGCTCTCAAAGGAATGGAGCCAATATGGAAAGGGAGGAGATGGAGAGCCAAGTTTGGGACTGTTACATTTGAAGGGCTGATGGATCTCTAAGTGGAGATTTATAATAGGTGCTGGAATTATGGACCTGAAGCTTAAAGGGGATGAGTAGATCATCATCAATATCACATGGAGGCGAAGACCACAACAGTGATGAGCTCACTCTGGGAGGCAGGTAAGGTAATAAGATAACTATCAAGGTGAAACTCTGAAAAAAAACTAATATTTAAGGGACAAGCAGAGGGGAAATGAGCTAAAAAATAACAGAAAAAGTCAGAGATTGGAAGGCTGCAGAGGAGAAAGTCAGGCTCATGGACAAGGAAGGATTGAATTCAAAAAGGAAAGGAGTATCAGAAGGTCAGATGACCCCAGAACTTGAACAAAAATAAAAAGCTAGCCCTAACCCGTTTGGCTCAGTGGATATAGTATCGGCCTTCGGACTGAAGGGTCCCAGGATGGATTCCAGTGAAGGGCATGTACCTTGGTTGCAGGCACAACCCCAGTGGAGGGTGTGCAGGAGGCAGCTGATTGATGTTTCTCATCAATGTTTTTAACTGTCTATCCCTCTCCCTTCCTCTCATTAAAAAAAAATCAATAAAACATACTTTAAAAATAAAAAGCAAAACATGTGTCCATTGGCTTCAGCACCCAGGAGGTCCCAGGTGGCCTTTGTTAACAATAGTTTCAGTGGAGCAGTGGAGATTAAAACCAAACTGCAGTTAAAAGAAAAAGGAGACCACTTAGGTTAAGGCCAGGTTAAAAGAGTGCAAAATTTATAGTTTTGAAATTAGAGTGAAACAAACATAATACTGCACCAAATGACATGATGTAATGAATCCTAGTATGAATCAAGCCTGCTAGTATTTTCCATTCTCATTTCAGAACATGGTAAGGGCTGTGGCCAGTGAGCCCATTCAACACACAAAAATATTTAATTCCATTGATGTAGTTTGTTACTAACCTCAAACTCATCCCAAATTCTGTAATCTTAGCTGTGTACATATAAGAAAATAATAAAAATTTTAAATATATTTTTATTGATTTCAGAGAGGAAGGGAGAGGGAGAGAGACAGAAACATCAATGATGAGAGAGAATCATCTATCAGCTGCCTCCTGCATGCCCCCTACTGGGGACTGAGCCTGAAACTGGGGCATGTGCCCTGACTGGGAATAGAACTGTGACCTCCTGGTTCATAGGTCAATACTGAACCACAGAGCCACACTGGCCAGGCAACAAGAAAATTAAAAAATAAAATAAATGGGAATTCAGGAATTAAGACCACTATTTTCTAAAAGCTTGGCTGCAAATAGAAGAGAACAACACATGAAATAGGAATATAGCATTGAGGAAGGGCCTCTTAAAGAAAATGGAAGAGACTTGAGGACATTTACATGCTGAGGGTTTAGGGTCACTAGAGAGGGGGAGATTAAAACTACAACAGAAGGAGATAATTTTATGGAATAAGAACAGTCAGTCAATTGAAGTTGTGGAATAGATAAGATTGTCAAGTGGAGCAACTAAAGTGAGAAGAGCCAAGATGAAAATCCCAGGGACCCTAACTTTTTATAGATGGCTGGAGGAGATGGAAACAGAGAAAGGGCTCCAAATAGAAAGTAGAGCAGGGCCTCTAGTCTTTATATACAAAAACCCTAAAGGGAGCATTCAACCAATTAGGTATGATGCACACTGACCACCAGGGGGCAGACAGTCAATGCACAGGCATGGAAGCATGGAACAGACTGATGAATTTCAGAGGGAAGGGGGAAGGCGGGAAGAGATTAACCAAAGATCTTATATGCATACTAGAGGTCCGTTGCACAGATTCGTGTACCGTTGGGATACCTCAGCCTGGCCTGTGGGGATTGGGCAGAAATTGGCTCTCTGACATCCTCTGAGGGGTCCCAGATTGCGAGAGGGTGCAGACCAGGCCAAGGGACCCCATCGGTGCACGAATCCGTGCGCTGGGCCTCTAGTTTCACAATAAATACTGATAATCTTAAAATAGTCACTTTGGAATATTAGTTCTATTTCTGAGACCCTACTCTTAGAAAATATTCATAAGTATTGGAAATTTTATGCATAATAGTAAATTATTGTATTAAAAATTTTATGGAGGCATATTTAAATTTTTGCATTTATTTAAGCAAAAACTGATCTGAGTCGGGCAACATTCCATCTAGCAGATAGAAAGGAGCTCCAAGGAGCTGTACAACATGGAAGACTTTTATAAGCAAGAAGGAGTGAGAAAAGAAGTGATACTACACAAAAGAGCAGTTTAGTTATTGAAAAGTTATTTTCCTTTAGGGATGGCAGGGGTATACCAGGCACATTACCTAACTAGTACTCATCAGGAGATTCCTGGCTGATTAATTTAAGATTTCATTTTTGGGAGAGCCAAAACTGTAAGTAAGTTGTCTTGGTTTGGTGACATGGGGCTTAACATAAGCAACTCCATTTTGGGCCTGTTGCCTTGTGGTTAACAATTGCCATGCCACTTACAACTGTAAAAAGGTGGTAACCACCTAAATGTCCAATGATAGGAGAATGGTTAAGTAAACTATGGTATGTCCATTTGCTGGAATACTGACTAGTCATTACAAATTATGTTTGCGGGGCCTATATAGTGACAGAAATGTCTATATGTTATAATGTTAAGTTACAAGCGTACTAGCTGGATAGACCATTGAAAATGCAGGATAATTATACTGTTTCATAAAGCACCTCTATAGAGTAGGGTTGGGAGGTAAAATGAATATAATACAAAAATGCTCAGTGTCTCTGTCTGAGACATGACTGACTAAATGATGCACTTATTTTTATTTTTTCAGCTTTTCAGTATTTTCCAAGTTTTCTTTAGTGGGCATGTAACATTTAAAAAAATAATTAAGCATTTTTTAAAAGGAGGTTTGATGGTAAAGGGTAGCAGAGAGCTAAGGAGGTGGCTTGGAAGGGATGCAGAATCAAGGGGAGAGTGCCTTTTTGGATGGGGATTATGTGATAGTCTTCGTGGTCAATGGAAAGAGTGAGGCTGATATAAGGTTAAAAAGGATGTTCTGGAGGCCATACTAATTAGGGAAGATGAGGGGTGGGGTAGGGTGGGGCAACAGCTTGAGAGAAGAGAAAGACATCTAATCTGAGCTAGAGAGAAGAAGGCAACAACTGGAGACTTTGGAGATATAGTGGAGGGGAGTGGAGGGAATTTTTACTTGGAAACATTTATTTTAGTTTGGAAACTGGGAGTTTCAGTCAATTGAGGATCAAGATGTAGGAGTGTGATCAGGGACTTGAGAGAAGCAAATGTATGAATGAGCCATTGTGTGCAATGGGAGATAAAGTAAAAATGAGGTGTATGAGGGTTGGTAGCCTCATGGTACCATCTGAGGATGGAAAGCAACATTTGTCAGGGTATCAACATCGTCGCTATGGGAAGCCCTTCGGTTGGACAGGGCAGACTATAAACAGGAATGGAAAGGTCCAGCTGGAGTTGGGCCCTGGAAAGGCATGTGGTACAGATTATCATTGAAATCACTGACTGGGGCCTGGGGCTCACAGATAAGGAAGTGAAACCAGGAGGGGTCTGAGGGATGAACTAATACATAAAAATAGAGAGGCTGAAGTCCTGAGTGAGGCTGAACAACCAGTTTAACCTGATCAAGGGTGACTGAGAGGTGGAAGAAAAGTTGAATAAGGGCAGAGCAAAGGTAGATTTGTCATCAGGATGAGGACAACTGCTCTGTGAGGGTGTGACAATGGGAACAAGAGGGTGGCAGAAACAAAGAAACAGTAGAGGAGGCAAGATGGGGGAGAGAGATTGGGAGGGAGGCCATGGGGTGTTGAAGTTGGCTGAGGCTAGAGAGGAGAGACACTAAAGCTATTGGTGAATGTGGGGTAGTCCCTGAGGGTGTCAGAGTCATAATGATAAGATGGAAATGGGCATCCCAATGACAGAGAAAAATGAACATTTTAGGGATGGTGGTAAAATATCCTAAAAAGCCAATGCAGAGATAGGAGTTGTGTCAACACTAGCAATATTTAACAAAAAGGATTATTTGGGAAATTAATGTTTGTATTATCCTAACATCCATCAACTATTATTAATTGGTACAAGTATTGAAAAACATACCTGAAATTCAATAACTTTAGTACATGAGTTAGATGTGATTAAAAAGCCATGAAGAAGGCAAATAAATGGGACTTATGCAATGCTCTTAATTTAAGAGAGAGCACTCTGCAAAATGATTTTGAAAAAATATAGAGCAGCATTAATGCAAAAATTGTGCAATAAGCACAGTAAATTTAATAAATCCATAACTCATCCTCTCTAAATTATGTTTATTCTTTGGGAGAAAGTTTTCTAGAATATGCACATTTTGAATAATGCATCACATAGGAAACTGGTCTAGGTAAATTCAAGTGAGGAAATCCTGGAGACATTTGGAAAAGCAGTGTTGGAATTCAAATAAGAGACCCATCCTGTAGTCTAAAGTTGGAAGTTATCTGTGTAAGACTAAGAGTTTAAATCACAAGTGAGGATCAACTTGTCGAGCAGAGGATACACATTTAAGAGAAGGTCCGAAACATGATCTTCTGAAGACACCAAATTCAGAGGACAGGAAGAGGAAGCAATAAGGAAAGACAGTTACCAAGGACTTAGAATGTGTCAAGAAGGTTCCAAGCATCTATTCCAAACATTCCATTTAGTTTTACAGCCATTCTGGGCTGTTGTATACACCTGGATGTATAATGAGGGCAATGAGAAATGAAAGGTAAAGCAACTTGGCCCAGGTCATGCAGGTCTGTCAGATTCACTGCTTCTTTAAGAAGCATGGGTTAGCCTGATGTAGAATAATAAACTGCACAATTTCAAGATAGAGAGGTAACTCAATTGAAATTAATCACTGCCCTTTGCTGAGGCAGTGGGTAAATGGGTAAGTGGGTAATTGGGTAAATGGCACCACCATCTACCCAATTAGAAAAGCCCCAAATCCAGAAGTTATCCTCCATCTCCCTCTTTCTCACCGCCACATCAAATTCATCAGCAGGTTATATTTTTGGTTTACTACACCTGCTGCCCAATACTTTAGCCTAAGGTACATTTATCTCTCCTCTAGAAAGCTCCAGTCACTTCCTATCCTATGGCTACTCTTGCCCAGCTATAATTCATTTTCCCTATATCAACTAACAAGGTGAATGCTATTAGTATTTGGAGCATCAGTTAATCATTGTTCATTGTTGGGATTTCATTGGTTGGGGTCTCCAGTTCATTTCAGAATGTTTAGCATCCCTAGCCTCTGCCCAGTAGCATCCCAAGTAAATGCCTCCACTTACTTTCAAACATCTCTGTGAGGAGAAGGTGATGCTGCCCCATCCAACCTCACCCCATCCTCAGGTTGAGAACCATGGAGCCAAAGTGAATTTTTAACATAAATCAGAATATATTACTGCCCTGCTTAAAACCTTTCATTGTTTCCCATTGCACTGAAAATGACATTTCATCTCCTTCTGGGGACCACAAAGCTGCTCATGACCACTTTTCTAACCTCATCTTCTACATCCCTCCTCATCTTGCTTTCTTCCTTTATCATTCTTGGCTACATCAACCTATTTCTTGCCTCCAGGCCTTCATGTCTGCTATTCCCCTGGAATAACTCCTTCCTTGGCTCTTCTTGACTGACCCTTCTCTCTTTCTTCGGGCTTAGGCACTAATGCTTATGTAGGTGTGACATTGGCAATGGCCATCCTGGCTAAGACTAAAAGCAGGCATTGCTGAGAGATGGAGAGAAAGAGAGGAGGAGGAGAAGGAGGAGGAGGAGGAAGGGGAGGAGGAGGAAGGGGAGGAGGAGGAAGGGGAGGAGGAGGAAGGGGAGGAGGAGGAAGGGGAGGAGGAGGAAGGGGAGGAGGAGGAAGGGGAGGAGGAGGAAGGGGAGGAGGAAGAAAGAAGAGATAGAAAAGGAGGAGGAGGAGGAGGAGGAGAGGGAAGATATGATATCTTTTGAATCCCTGGATCTGGCTGTGCCTTAGGTAGGACTCCTCCATTTGAATTCTCAGTACACATTCCCCTTTTTACTTAAGCTACTTTGGGTTGGGAATCTATCACTCACTCTCCATGGAAAATAATGTGACTAATACTCCATGTGCTCCCTCACAGCCACACCTGTGTGTACAAGGTTGGACAGAAGGTGAGTCTCTTTTAGCGCTGGGTGAAATATGACTCTTCAGGATCTAAGTCAAGCTCCCACAAAGAAGAACTAGAAGCCTTAGCAGAGTTGCTCAAATCTTCTCCAGTTCTCCACTAAATATTTCTCCTAGCACCCTGCCCCATCATTTCCTTTATTTCTTCTCCCATCTCTTTGTATATTTTGCCCTAAATAGGCTCAAAACTCTTTGTTGAAAAAGAAGTCTTTTCTCCACCCAATTATCCTTTTAAATTACATCTTATTTCTCCCACCCTTTGCAATCAAACTGCTTGAGAGAGAATACATGTGCCCCTCCATGTCCTTATCTTAGACTACCACCAATCAACCCTCTGCAACTAGGCTTTTACACTCATCCTTCTAGTAAAACTGCATTTGCCAGTGGTTACCATGACTTCCAAGAAAGTCAACTAACCATGGCCTTTTCTCAGTCCTCATTCTCATTGATCTTTCTGTAGCATTTAACCCAGCTGACCATACCATCCTTGTCTTCCTTGACTTCTAAGATACCTAGTGGTTTTACCACCATCCTGGCCATTCCTTCTGGGATACTGGCAAAACCTCAAGGCAAGAATGATAGGTGATGGTCAATGTTTGATTCAGTCTTCTTGGTTCAAGTGAAGCCACTAACTGGTTGTTAGTCTCGTCCCTTTAAAATTCTATATTAAAGAGACCATCTTTTAGATCACTCAGAACAAAAATTGAAATTGTCTAGGCACCATTCTATAATGGGAACTGTTTATCCCTTTATGTTATCTGAGTACTTTAATAATGCCTACAAATTTCCACTGAATTTACCTGTCCACACATCCCTTCTCTAATCATACTGTAAATAGAGCTTTCACTTAAAGCTTTAAAATAAATTGGCTGAAAAGACCAATCCTGCATCATAACATGAAGTGTATACAGTACAATCAACAGTTATTTTAAACATATATAATAAGCAGTGTAATTAAAATTACTTGCCTGTGTTAATTGCCAATCTCTCCTTACCTGGGTATTGAGGAAAACAATGGTTGGTTTGGCTGTACAAAGTTAAGGCACTTGGACTTTGTTTAGCCATATTTTTTACCTTTATGAAATGAAAAGAATTATTTTCTTATAAGGAAATGGGCATATTTTATGGGATTTTAGCAGATTCTAGTCTCACTTTTTCCTGTGTGTAGCAATACAGCATATTTTTGTTCTACTTTATCTCTATTTTCATTTTTCTTTTGCTTAGGGACACTTGTAGAGTGGCTGTTGGGAAGACAAGCCATACACATGAGCTTGGAGGAAGTAGGCAATAATTATGACCACATTTCTGCTTAGCACCTTCTTTATTCAGGAAGATCCTTCAGACACTTTTATTAACAAGCAAATATAAGTTTGGCAAGAGTTCCTCTCAAAGTCACAGTTACAGTTGTTTTTCTGAGGTCAAAGAAGGCAGGGAACATAATGGTGGTGGCTTATTATCAGAACAATGACAAATTGCCAGCCTTATGCCTTTCCTCAAACATAACCATCATCCCCTTTGCTTCTGTTTTCTGAAGAAGGAAGAGAAGTTGGGATTCAAGACTTGATATTAATCTAGACCACATGTAGCACTTGCCTTTTAGCAGACAAGGCCCCTACCCCTACTCAGACTTGGACAAAATGATGGCTATGTTCTCTCTGCCAATCCTTCTCATCCCTGACCTTCATCTAGATCTTGAAGTGTCTGATTCTCCCGGGGCAAGGTTGGACCACTGGACCGGGAGCAACAGCCACACTAGGCTGTGCCACGTTGGGTGCTTTCCCGACTTCTCCTGAGGCAGACTCCACTGAGGCTGCACCCGAGAAGGTGTGGCGAAGGTCATAGTGTGCCCGGTGCACCGGCACGGGTAGCGGTGGAGCTGCCACCAGCAGGGGTCCCGACCCCACAGGAGCTTCGGGCAGGTTAGCTGGAGGTGTAGCCACAGGGGAGTTGTCTGGTTGAGGCTATGGTAACACAGGCAGGAGAGAGAACCGTTTCCATAGGTTAGCTATCTTTCTCCTCCCGGACAAGGCCACCCATGCTTTTAGGTGGAACCCCACCCAATTCTTTCTCAACAATAATTTCTATTTACATGAAATCTGGCAGAAAAGAACTACCTAGGTGCAAAGGATTATCATAAGAGATGCAGGGAAGGGTAATTGGCATATGGTAGCCCCCTCTCACCAATTGTCTTGGGCATTGTGGACTTAGACACGTCTCATGAGCAAAAGCACCCTACGTGATGGCTAACCTTCACCAGCAGTGTTACCCTCTTTGTCATCTACACCTGCAGCCACTGGGAGCTGCTGGAAAGATCTGGCCACCTGGTCTCTGCAACTCAGAAAACCTCTCCCACCCCACAAATATAAAGTGGCCTTGTCAAATGCCTACTAGGATGGTTCTACCCTGTAGGCACCAGTTCTCAGGCTGGGAAGGAATGGCTGAAATACCCTTCCATTTGGTGATGGTTCCACATACCCCAGTGCTATTTATCATGGTGGGTCAAGGCAGCAAATTCCCTATAATTACTAACACACTACATAAATGCCAAGGGGTCATTGTATTCTGAAGATGAGGGCAAGTGTGTCCATGACTCCCTTACCTGTGTTGGGAACACTGTGCAGGTCACTGCAACTTTTTCATTTCCATTGACTGGCCCCTTCTCAGTGAATGACCCCTTACAGAAGCCATATTGCTGCCACAGAAAGACAGGAGTTATTTGAACTGGTTCAATAAGTGGATTTCTCTCCCAGTTTCATTGATACTCCAACATGTCAAAGGAAAGAAAACAAATCCTTGAATTATTAATTTCTTTCTTTTTTTTAAACACACAGTTTTCTAAAGTTTATAGTTTCTGCTTACAGAATATATATATATATATATACATATATATATATATATATATATATATATCATATAATTCTATATAGAATGTGAAAGACACAGAAATGCTTTGAGAGTGGGAGAAATCCCCCATAATCCCTCATATGGTACTAACTCAGGAGAGTTTCCATTAACGTCCATGTATTTTTCTTATTTTAAAATACTGATTGAATATCATTTAAAAATTGGGATCATTGTAACTATAACATTCGGTATTATGTGTTTTCTCTTACTATAATATGAGAGCATTTTCTCACATCATTCATTATTCCTTGAAAACATAATTTTTAGTGTCTGCATAATTTTCTATTTACTGATGTGCCATTATTTTATTCAGTGACTCCCCTGTTAGACATTCAGATCTTCTGTGGGTCATTATGTATCTATGATAAATCATCTTTACAGATATATATTAATTATGGAACTATTTTATTTCAATTAATTAATGTATTTCTCAAATTTTATTTTCCAATTACTGTTTACATTCAATATTACTTTTGTATTCGTTTCATGTGTATATAGATATATTTGTGTCAAACATCTCTGATGTTCTCTTTAGGCTAAATTCCTAGAAGTGGACTTTATTGGCCCCAATGACTTGAAAGATTTAATATCAGGGGTATGTCTAGAAAATCTACACTTCACAGTGCCAGCAATCGGGCATGATTTGGCTTAGTTAGGAACAGTTGCTGTCATTTTCCTAATACCAGGGACCTTCAGCAGGTGAAATGATGTGAGGACAGCTCTTAAAAGGAGGAGGTGACACCTCAGAAGAAGGCTGGCATGACCCAGCCCCATAGGGAGTGGGTATTTTGCACTGTGATCCCCTTTCCACAATCCCAAGATTAGCATCCTTAGCTTGCTCTAAGGATGCTCTGTTCTACAACCAGCTTTGCCATCCCCAGGGCCTGGCCCACTTACCTTTTCCGCCAGCAAGTTACATTTGGCTGGGTCTGTGACCTCTTTAGCAACACAGTCAGTGGCAGCTATTGCAAACTCCACATAGGTCATACGTGTACGATACTGATGAGAGAAATGAAAATGCTCATGAGGTCACACGACTTGGCATGAAAAAGGCAGGGAAAGGGAGGATGGAGGGAAGTAGCAAGGGCCCTGTCAGTGCACACTCCGGGGAGCACCTTTCACATAGACCACAGTGAGTGGCCAGAAAAGATGGCCCCAATGGGTTGTAGAGGGCGGTTATTGTGGCTTCATGTTCTCCAGTATTGAATACAGAGTTTGGGGGCAGGTCTCCCCTGAAAGAGGTTTAAGTATCCACTGCCCATCATTCAGGGCAGAGTGAGTTTTCAAATAGGAAGCAGGAACCCAGTGGCCAACCTTCCACTGATCTGGGTGAGAAACCTGCCTCCCCCACCCCAGCTCCCTCCTGGGCTGCACTTTGAGACCCAAGGTTCAGGTTATTCCAAGATAGAGCGGGACAGTAAAGAAATCAATTGCTGCCGAAACCGGTTTGGCTCAGTGGATAGAGCGTCGGCCTGCGGACTGAAGGGTCCCAGGTTCGATTCCGGTCAAGGGCATGTACCTGGGTTGCGGGCACATCCCCAGTGGGGGATGTGCAGGAGGCAGCTGGTCGATGTTTCTCTCTCATCGATGTTTCTGACTCTCTATCTCTCTCCCTTCCTCTCTGTAAAAAATCAATAAAATATATTTAAAAAAAAAAGAAATCAATTGCTACCTCTCCCACCAACTGTAGAGAGCAGGATCAAATGAAAAAAATAGAAATGAAAGTATGGAAGATACTTGTACTTTTTTATAGTTCTTATGGAACATATAGACACTTACAATAATAAAATCCCTGTTATTTGGTGGAGTCTGGGGGTGAGGGTGCCCTGAGAAGCACATATTCTGGTTAATAGATTTCCAAATATGCCATGGCTGGTATCCAGAAAACCAGTTTAGAATTCTGTTGCATTAGATTTTTTTCAGTGACTCAAAAGGCATTTTAGGATCCCACCATTATACACCTATCCGTGTGAGTAGGCCTGTGCCTTTGTATCAATCAGGAGTATCAGTGAGGATGGATGATAAAGATATGAAGACCCATGAATTTCCGGTGGGTGCTTCTGAACAATGTGGGAACTCCCACCTGCTGAACCGAGAGCCACAGGGTTAACTGGAGCTGAGAAACTGGGGACTGGCAGCATCTGGCTGTTTTAGGTTAGAAAGACACTGAGATCCTGATGATACGCAGGGTCCTCATACCCTCCAGGACTCTTTTCCCCACTCCCCTCCTTGCCTTCCGGTTACTGCCCCTGCACCCGCTCTGCCCCTCACCGCGTGCATTGCCGAAGTGCCACCAGACTGCTCAATTTATCAAAGGGCCTCAGTCTTACCGCAATTTGAGCCCGGGAAACTTCTACAAGCTGGAAATAGGAGCCATTAGTTTGAGTGTTGAAAGCGGTCAGAGCAGCCTCTACAGCGTGCACCACCTTGGTGTTATTAAGCTGGGCCAGCGGGGGGCAGTCTGGGCACACCTTTCGCAGGTCCTCCGCCGAATCTAAGCACAGAGAGAAGGATCAGGGAGGGTTGTCATTCTCCGCGGCATTCACCCCAGCTCTGCTTATTTAGAACGGGCTAAGACAGGATCCAAATGGCTTTAGGCATTTTCTCTGCTTCTTTAAAAAAAAAAATCTTTATCGTTGAAAGTATGACAGATGTTTCATTGACACCTCCCCACAAGGCCTTCGCTGCACTATTGTGTGTGTCCATGGGTTATGCATATAAGAGCTATGGTAATCTTTTCCCGTCCTCACCCTCACCCTCACCCTCACCCCCCACATCTGCCCACCTCCACCTTCCCTCTGAGATTTGACAGTCTGTTTCATGCTTCTATGTCTTTGGACCTATTTTGTTCATTAGATTCCACATGTGAGTGAGATCATGTGATCCTTGTCTTACTCTGATGGCTTATTTCGCTTAGCATAATCTCTGCTTCTTACTAAACCTTCAGGTGGCTCCTGTCAGGCTGGCATTTCTGCAGGAGCCCCTCTCATCAAGGCGCAACTTTCACCTCCAAGGAGAATAGCTCCCTAAAACAGGTTTACAAACCCAGAACCCAGGAAGTTTGGCTTCTCCTTTTCCTCACCAACAAAGTGGCTAGAACGTTGATAACAATGCAGGTTCCTTCCTCGCTCTCTCTACAAGGTCAAAATAAGAAGAATCATCTCTACCTGGACTGGAATCACATTTTGCGAACAACACAGTAAACTGGCCGTCCAGTTTCAGCACACGGAAATCACAGTCTCCTTCCACAGCCTAGAGAAATAAACCCACAGTGAGGGCCTGGGAGGAGGGCTGGCCTTTCACTTCTCACCCAGGGAGGGCTTGGTCCCTCAGGCATGGCTGTCAAAGGTGGGCCTCACAAAATCACCTTCTGGGGCGGAGGGGGGGGGGTAATATTGACACATTACACTCTGGTTGCAAAGAGGGCTACAATAAGAAAGTTGAACTGTTGCAAAAATTAGCCCCAGGAAAGGAGGCTTCAAGTGGCAATTTTAGAAACTGCACACTGGCTAGCCATGAGAGCCACCTGGGCAGCTGGATAAAGAGGCCTGCTCCATGCAGAACCACGGTGGATCTGGTTGGGCCACCATCCGAAATCACCCGAAGAGGGCCACTCACGTGCTCCCCCAGTGACCGCACAGAGCAGTTGGCCACGGGGGTGGGGTCCAGTGCGTGGCAGGTGGTTTCCAGCGTGTCTATTTCCATCTCAAACACCTCTCCCGTGGGCCGCTGTGGAGACACAGAATGAAGAAGTGAGCAGTGTATTGCCCTGTTCCTGTTGATCAGGCCAAAGCGTGAGCCCCCATTGGGCTTGAACTCACCCCTGTTGGAGAGGTGAGGGAAGTCATTCCTACTGTGTGCAACTCCACCCAGCGCTGACCTGCCCATGGGCAAAACCACAACGGGTCTTCCTAGTCCTCCTCTATTGTCTGGGCAGGTGCTTAAGGGTGTTTACCAGGAAGAAGGGGGCGTGAGCTTGGACAGGTGATGGAATCACAGCCATCACTCTGAACTCTGGAAGCTAAAAGTGAAGCTGACACCTATTTAATTTTTAAAATTTTGCCCTTCAAGCAGTGCTTTAAAAAAAGTCAGCTTTGGATTTTTCTCAGTGAAGCAGTAAAGTAAGGTGGTGTAGGATGATATCTTACTGTCTCTAGTTTTTCTCCATCCCTCCCTTTACTTCTTTTTTCCTTTCCTCTCATTAGCTACTTTCCTTCCTCCCTGCGCACCCCCCCTCCCCCCCCCCATTTCCTTTTCCTTCCTAAAGGCTTTTGTCTTGGGCTTATAAATGCCAGATGCAAAGTTGCTGCCCTCTACTGCCCCCTGCTGGCGATGAGGGGGGAGAGGAGCCTCTCTGACAGAGGAGGCAGTGTGTAAGTCACTAGCATAAACCAGGAGTTGTGGAGGAGGCAGTGATAGGAGAACTATAACTCCTTGGAATTGTTCTGGCCAGTTCACCTGTTTCTGTATCCTTTCTTCAAAGCCTGCAAAATCAAGAAGGTATGAATATGCCTTTTATTTTATTATTTCACCCCAGTTCTTCTTGCCTCTTATTTCTGTTCTTCCTTACTCGCTAGTACCTGAAGCCTCAGAATCTCCTCTACGGGAGAAAGCTGTGTTTTATGATGTGCAGATATGCCCAAGTTAACTTCCTGAAAACATCCAGAGCTGCAGGGAGTAGGAGCCGCACACTTCTGGGCTTCTCAAGGAAAGTGACTCCCAAGCTCTGCCTTTAGAGAAAACCACGCTGTCTGTTCATTACCTTTTCCACACAGATGCATGTTGCTATTCCCTCTGAAATGATCAGTTTCCTCTGTATATCAGTGTGGTTGCAGAGCTCCTAGAATCCATCTGGGACAATCCTGATTTTAGATATTTTGTCCCATTAGGAAATCAGATGTTAGTCAGTTCAGATATCTTGATGTTTACCTTATTTCCCTTTCTGGATTCTAAAACTCTTGTGGGCACTATGTCTTTTCTTATCTTTGTATTGGCTTGAACCATTAAAAAGCCAATATTTGGCCCTAGCCGGTTTGGTTCAGTGGATAGAGCGTCAGTCTGCAGACCAAAGGGTCCTGGGTTTGATTCCGGTCAGGGGCACGTACCTTGGTTGCAGGCTCCTCCCTGGCCTGGGCCCTGGTTGGGGTGCGTGCAGGAGGCAACCAATTGATGTGTTTCTCTCACATCAATGTATCTCTCTGTCTTTCCCTCTCTCTTCCACTCTCCCTAAAAATCAATGGAAAAATATCCTCGAGTGAGAATTAACAAAAAAGCCAATATTTGATTGCTTTTAATACACAAAAATGGCAATTTCATATGGTTCAACTTAATATAGTGCCTGACACTTGCCCACTGTTCTTGCCCACAGAAGGATTCTACTCAACATTTGCTGAAAGAATTATTCCTCATCAGATATACAATTTAATTTCAAAATAGTCAAGAGACAGATGCCTTTTCCTCACTTCTCCAGTTCTTTCAACTGATGCCCAAGACATGTTTTCTAGCTTGACCTTTATTGTCGCTGACTGCATTGGTTTCTTGTCCAGCATGTGAGGACGTAAATCTCCATGCCAAGACTTCTCTCTGGAATGTGGAATGTGGGAGGAGCTTGTGCAGAGGAAGGAACACAGATCTAGAATCGAATCCCAGACCAGTGCTTACTAATTATATGACCTTGGGCAAAAAGGAAAGAAAAAAAAAGCCCTAATTTGTCAGATCCTTGGTTTCCTCTTATGTAAGACAAGGATAATACCTACCACACAGGACTAGGGGCAAGGGGTGGGAGGAGTTAAGCAGATAATATATGTGAAAGGGCCTGGCATATAATAGGTAAGTTGTCAAATCCAGAAATAACTGAAGCAAAGAAAGATAAGTGATTTCCAATCAGTGATAATTTGGCAACTAGAATTCAGTCTCTTGCACCCTGGGTTTTCTAGCTAGCCACTTTCTGCCTTTGATCTTCAAATTACCCTTTTCTTTTCCTATAAATTTCCCCTAACCCCAGCACTCTCCTTGCCAAGAACCGTGACTACAAAAGAGGATGTGTCCTCTCTTGCCCTGCACCTGCCCCCTCCCTCCCTCTGGGGAAGAAATCAGAGTCTACCCCTCTGCAGTTTCATTTTTGCTGGGAGATGTGATCTTCTGAGACATCCAGTTAAGCTCCACAAACAGGTCTTTCAGCTCATACACAGGAGGTTCACTTACCCGAGACCACACCTTCACTTTGTCAATCTGGTTCAAGGTGTGCTTGTAGCCCCGAAAAAGGTTCTTATTGAGGTAGTCCATGGCCACCAGGGCTGCTTGCTCTGATTCTGGGTCATCACAGTTCAGTGCTCTATAACCCAGACCTGGGTTAGGAGGAGAGACAGCGTGGCAGCCCCAGAGCTGAGCAAGGCAAAAGACCAGGACGAGGGACTTCATGGCTGCTCCGGGGAGGCCCTGGCAGGTGGACAGATGCTGGAGGCTTCAGAAGAAACTCAGGTGCTCTCTGGGAAAGGTAGACCAGTGGAGAGGCCAAGGGCTTTATTTATCTGTCAAAGCCTCCCAGAGGAATTGCATAAGGACGTGGGATGATTTCTGTTGTGGTTCCAAGAAAATTCCTGCAAACATCAGCCCTGGAAAAACAAACAGGTTAGGACACTGCTGGCCCCAAGAAATCTGCCAAATCAATGCTTCTGGGGATGGGGCGGTGGTGGCATGGGAACACGGGAAGAGCAGCAAAGAGAGGAGGCTGAGGGGATGTGGTATGCATGGAGGTGAGGGGGGCTGGCACAGCCCTGGAGCGCTGTGGGTTTGGCAGCAGAGGGAGTGCCTTCTATTGTGATTTGAGCACATGAGGGGGTCTGTGAGGGGGGATGTGCAGCAACTTGATGAAATCCTCTAATGTTAGGGAGTGTTATCTCTTCTAGAGGGATCTGGAGGGAGGACAAGGCCCACAGATGTAGCAAAGGTATATCTAGAATGAAAAGGAGTAGCTATGGGAGATGCCAAGATGTTAGGTAAGAGCCTTGGAGGCAGGAAGGAAAGAATGCTTCTGCCTAAAGTGGGAATGGGGGAGAGGGAGTGGGAGAAGAGGAGAAGAGGGGATTCCCACAGCAGAGCAAGGGAGGGCTAGGGTCAGCAGAGCAAGATGGAGTTCCGTACTCCCTCCTCCTCTTGTCTCCAGACCTCATTGCCAGGGCCCTGTAGGTGACAGCACATACACCCTGACCTGGGTCTACTGGGTGGCTGGGTGTGATTGGCACCAGTGCTGTGCACCCTGCAGCCCAAGCCCCCACAAGTGCATAAGTGCAGCAGAGGGAGCCCTGGGCTAACAGCCACTCACTTGCCAAAGCTCTGGGTTTGAGTCCCCCACTGCAGGCTGAGACACTGCAGGGGCCTCCTAAATGTCCTTCGAAGCCTTAGCAGAGTTAGAGTAGGTCTTTCTGGGCCACCGTAAGCACAGGGCCACAGTGTTGGGTCCATTTTAAATGGCCCTGGACAATCCCAGGTGTAACTTCCAAGGAGGTGAGAAGGATAGCAGGATGTTTGGAAAATATCATGAGGACCTGGCGTGGTTTAGCCTGGAGCAAGGAAGCCTAACAAGAGACCAACATGTTCTTCAAACATTTAGAGGTCATCATTGTGTGTGGGTGGATTTGTTCTGCTGTTTGCTATTGCTTCAGAGAACAAAGCTTGGTTTTGGAAAAAGAGGGAGTCATCTACAGGGGACCTCACTAATATTGATTTGCTGGGGGAGGGAGGCAGACAGGGGAATGTGATGGGGCACAGGAAGGACCAGTTTCACATTTACTCCCAGCTGCTCCTACACTAACTCAGAATCTCAATGACAGAAGTTCAGAGGTGTGGTCAGGACTCCGGGTTCTCTTTGAGAGGGAGATCCTGGCTCTTACAGACACAAAACCAGCTCTGGCCAAGATGATCCTCAGAGCCAGGGGTGACTTTCCATCAGCCTTTGCCCCATTTTCTGCAGGGTTTTAACTCATGAGCAACTGTTTGTGGATACAATGCTTTTCTTTTTCCTTTTTTAAAAATAATGTTGTAAAATACAAATTATGGCCATTAGTAAAAAATCTGAAAATCACAAAAATATATGCAGTGAGCAAATATTTCATGTCATAAGCTCAGATATGTAAAATATAAGTTTATTTTCCACCACACAATTGAGTTTCTGATGCTGAGCTCTCTTTTGTGAATATTTAATCGCTTCCATGTAACCTGTCCTCCCAGACACTTGGGTTGAAACCCAGTCCCAAGGACCGTTTGCCTCTCGTGCTTCTCTCCCCTCTGGCGTTCAAAGCAAGTCTGAGTGGGGAGGGGGCAACTTATGCAAATACGACTCTAGCCAAGGGCAGTTAGGCTGCAAAGGCCTTAGTCATCTGTCCTTAGTCACATCCACTTGGCATGTCCACCCAGGAGTTCAGGTCCTCTTGCCCCATCTAGTCCCTAGAAAAACGTCCTCGTGCAACCCCAATCAGGAGTCCCCTTATGTCAGCTGTGGGACCCTTTCTAGACTACAGGGCTTCTCTCACCTACTAGTAAGTGCTACTCCCTCCTTAAACTTGGGAACATTTAGCTGCTGTGCCTCCCTACGGCATGGGGCATGTCATAAAGCTGCCTTCAAGCCCATCTGCCTAGACACCTCCTGCAGTCATGGCCCACCACTGCTCTGGTGCCACCTGCTACCCAGGGAGCTTCTCCCTATGGTGTGATGTCTCCCTGTGCTATCTGTGTGCCCCTTCACCTCCCCCATCCTGTGATGAGGCCCCGGCCCCCTCTGCTCTGGGATTTCCACACTGATCTTGGGGTGGTTCTATTGCCATCCCAACCTGAGGGTGGGGAGAGAAAGAAAAGTCCTGTTTGATCATCCTTTCTGATCATTTATGTATTGTACTGGGATCATTTATTTTGGAATCTTTGCTCTTGGATCATCCATAGGTGACAATTTCTAAAGCACTAGGTATTGTCCTCTTTTGCTGATGCCAGGAAAATAAAAAGCAATCCATAACTCACCTATTATCCTATCACCTATAAACAGAAAAACAAACTCATCCACAATCTCATTGCCAGAGATAAACAGGGTTTATGGTTTGAGTGCATTTCCATTTTTTCTTTTTCCTATGTGAGGGGTTATTTTAATGGAATTTAAATCATATTGCATATACAACTTGGTATTCTCCTTTTTTATTTAATATTATAACTGGGTTAGACTTGAAAAACATGCTTACAATGACTGTGTGTATCATTATTTATTTAACAATTCTCTTACTGTTGGACATTTAGTTTGTTCTCAAGCAATCACTATCATATTCCAAAGCTTCAATGACATTTTTTTTTCCCTTTGGGAATCTTTGGCTTTCTAATTATTTTTTCAGGATAGATTCTTATTAGTGAAATAATTTTTTATCAAATGATTTGGATATTTTTAAAGCTCTTAATTTCTCTGGCCAAACTGCCTATCAGAAAGGCTATGCGAGTTGATAGCCCCACCATTGAACTGGTGTGCTACGCCCAGTCAGATGTTTTCCATTTATCTCTGGTACTGTTTCCATCCTGACTTTTGTGGGCACTTAGATGTGGGGAAAGCATCAGAACTCTTTTAAAATGGGGTTTGTTAATATCTTTGGGTTTATCCCAAATATCTCATAGTCTAATTCTTATAAATTGAAATAACTTTGGTGTCAAGCTGAATAAAATGGTCTCTCATTTAAATTTTTTTCAGTTTCCTTAGAAAGAAATGTAACCGTTTACTTACTGGCAGTGAAGAAGAAAATAGATAATATGTTGGTATGTTTTCCAAAAGACCTGTACCAAAGAGTGCCAAGGGAAGCTGGAGGTACCAATTCCAAATTTGGACAGATTTTCACCTGCTGAATGCCCAGAGCATACACTCATGAGTGCTCCATTCTCCATCCCCTTCCCCACCTCCCACAGCTCCAGTTCCTTTGCATGCAGTAGGAGATAGGCATTTACTTCTCTTTCTGGTCATTTGTTTCATTATTTTAATTACTTATCGGTGCAATTTTCTATGAGCCCTACATCACAGTATTAAAATAATACTCTTCCCACCCACACTAACTGTGTCTGATAGTGTATGGAGGATATCAGGGGCTTTGAGAGCAGGTTGAGGAGAGCAGGCCCAAGGTCTAAGGAGCAGAAGAGAATCAACTGCCTCCAGGAGGGTACAGCAGGGCGCTGGGAGGCACTTGCTGGGCAGAGTTGTGGGCTGACGGTGGAGATCTCAAGATGGCAGCTGTGGGTGCACCAGGTCTCTGAATCGGTCAGTAGAGCTCTGCACTAGGAGAGCAATGCACCCAAACTGTTCCCAGGCAGCATTCAGCATGTGTGGTTGCCAGTCCGGAGGCAGGACAGGAAGGGTCCCAGGAAGCTCGGGGTCAGAGTTGCTGAGGTGGTTGCTGCTGGGGCCGTGCCAGCGGAAACGGGTTTCCAGGGATAGCATAGGACTAGAACAGGGTGAGAATCACTCCAGGCAGCGAGGACTGAGGAGAGAGCTAGAAACCCAGCCTCTCACAAAACAGGACATGGACAAGTGCACGTCAGCAAAAGCCAGAGGAACAATTGGTTTTTGCCGAGAGGAGGTGGCAGTGGTTGGTGTTTAAATCACTGGGCCAGATTCCTGGCTCTGCCCTTTCTGGTGTTTAAAGGGCCTAGGTCCTGAGAGGCCAAGGATTAATTACTGATAAGTGTGGTGTTTCTTCATTTATATGGGCATTTATGAAACACCTACTCTCCGTGATGTTGGGTGCCTGGATGCAGAGAAGACACCATTTTCCGTGAAGGAACTCATCTTGACTCATCTGGTCCAGTGACATTGGATTAGCCAAGAACTATGTTATATGAAATTATAATATTTGTCCTGTGGAGAAAGACTGGGATTTATTTCTCCAATGTAAAGAGCATCGCTTAATGGAATGCAGGTTACCCTTGTCCGAGGACCTGTCAGATTTCCCGAGAAGGTAACTTAGCACCAGTTGCCCTGAACATAATTTGGAAGAGCCCTTTGCATTCAGTGCCAACGCACCAAAGTTGGGAGACGTGAGCCAGAGCATATCGTGGTAAAAATTATTAAACCACAGTGACCAGAGGTGATTGCTCCCTTTCTTTGGGTGGAGAAAGGGCTCTGTAAGCTTTCCCCTAATCCTGCCCTCATAACCACGACTTGGTTCTGAAAATCCAAACCCTGAAAAGACATACATTTGAGGGGGTAAATGGGGGGAAGTAGGTCCTGGACTAGGGTGGGGCAAGGGAGAGGGTGAAGGTGCAACATTTAAGGAGGGGCTCATTCTCAGGGTAGCACCTCCTTAAATGTTGTGCCTTGGGCCTCTTTTTTTGCTGCATCCTAGTCCCAGCCTGGGGAAGAGGCATAATCTAAACCCAGGATAGAAGCAAGTTTGTACTTCACCAAATCTTTCTACTCTTTCAAGGAAAGTTCTAGAACCCATTTGGGTTGTTGATCCTATGTGTGAAATTGGCCTCAAGAACACAGCGATCCTTGCGGTAGGCTTTTCATTATCACATAAGAAACTATAAGAAACCTTCCATTCTCTTTTGTTTGGAAAACTTCAAACTATATACTGTTTAGTGCAGCTTTGATACCCACTCAAATGTCTGTCTCTCAAAAGAGAGAATCATGAGAGAATCATTTTAGGGTTAAAGAAAACATGGGGAGATTTGAATTTTCTGGGGCTGGAATGGCTTCTCAGGAAAACATTCCTTATTCTGCAAAAGGCATTGCGCTTTAATCCTTACAACTCCACAGGAGCTGTACTGTTCTCATCCCTGTTCTTTGTGGAAGAAGAAGCAGAGGCTGAGAGGTTCCGCAACTTGACCACATCACACTGAGGAGGAGCCTGGATTTAGCCAAATTA
The DNA here is from genome assembly GCF_000147115.1 of Myotis lucifugus. NCBI lineage: Eukaryota > Metazoa > Chordata > Mammalia > Chiroptera > Vespertilionidae > Myotis > Myotis lucifugus. Next base: position 8,627,241 of record NW_005871062.1, read on the forward strand.
CTTTATCTCTGTTAGCCCCAAACCAAAAGAATATAAGGCCCAAAGAAATTTGGGGAGTCTGGCGGCTGGACACTGCCTAAAAGTGAACAAATTGTTATTCTTAATAATAGGAAAAATAACTGTATTTGAAGGAAAGTGAAAAAAAGGGGGGAAATGTATTGCATTTGGTTAACAATTAAAAGAATAAAAAAAGTTGTTTACCCACATAATTTCAATCAGCAGAAAATACCTGGAAATCAATATTGCAGAAGAGACCTTTACCTGTTGACTTTAGTGAGAAGCTGATGTTGAAATGATTTCTACTTTGGGTTTAGGAGGTAAACAAAAGGTAAATGATTACATTATTTCTGGTTAAATGTTTTTCAGAGGAATGCTAGTCAATTCAGATAATCACACCTATCTCTCCAGCTGGTTTCTGTCATTAACTTTTGATACCTTCAAAACCAGGTTAGTGGCACTCTTCAGACAAGAAGGAAGATGAGAGGTGAACTCAGCATCTTCTAAGGAGCCTATGGTCTGCTTGCTGGGGACCTTGGTCACGGAGATGTTCAGAAGAGCTATGGCTTTACCATCCCAGGGTTGTATGATTACAAATGAGGCCACTCAGACAAGTAGTACAATCTTGCCTCCAGTGGCCTCATTGCCTCCAGTGTAACTCATTGCACCTCAGTACATTTGGACACTTCTTTACCCATCTTGTAGATTCCTGGGGTTGGAATGGATCCTTTCAACAGTGAGTCAGTATTGTAAACTATGTGGATCCATTTATTGACCTGTATTGATTATTCTCTGGACACACATTCATTACCTTCAAAACTAATTTCTTACTATTTTGCTAGGTGCTAAGGATTCCACAGGTGGAAGGCATAACTCTTGCCTTCCAGATGCTCCCTGCTGGGTCAGGCTTCATAGCACTATGCTTAGCTTTTGTGAGCTCACAAAAGAAGTATGAACTGTGGTTTCTGCCCTCAGCCTGCATTAAATCCAAGGAGTAGAATCCCTGAGTTGTAAGCGTTCTTGGAGGACAGGAATATCTATGCCATTTTCAATCTTGTATCTCCAGCACCTGCTTCCTGCCCAGCACAGACTGAGACCCCTACATGATCGCTGAGGGGCTCTATGCCGGTCCTCCACTCAACTCGGAGCCCTCCCTCCAGTGTCTGATGTCTGCTCAAGGACATTCAGATGAAGGAATCTGTCCACCACCTTGACAGCCCATTCTATTGTGAATCATTCTCGTAACTAGGAAGTAACTAGTTTCCTCCATATTGAGTCAACACCTGCCTATCTTGTAACCTCACCAGTGGATCCAGGGTCTCCTTAAAGAACCACACAGACTAAATCAATTCACTGCTCCATTTATTAAAGCACAAATGTTGGGCTTTAATAAATGTTATATTCAGCTAACCTCTTCCAACCTCCATCAATTCTGTTCCTTGAATTACTCTCAGGTGATTTAGTTTTGAGACCACCTCATCATCTTATTACATAGACCAGTCTGGCACCAGTGGTTTAAAAATGGGGTGAATCATCTTATGATTAGGAATCAAATGAATTGCATAGCTATCTGAGTGTGTGTGCACTTGTGTGTGCACATGTGTGTACAAGTGAAGGACAATTCAACAATTTTAGGAAAGGAGGTAGGCCTCTAGGACAAGAGGCTTTCTCCTGGTTTTTGGAGATTTATCTGGACTCTTAAAATGATTAACAATTAAATCAACCAACAGAGAGGCCATTCTTCTCTATAGATTGCCTTGATTGTACTTCTTGAATATTGAGACGGAACATACTATATGAGCCTAGTGCAAAACCTGTAAAAAGGGACCATGTCTTCACTCATCTTGAATTCAGCAAGGCTCTCAGCTGGTGGCATTTCTTCACTTCTTGTGGTCTGACCTCTAGAAAACACTTAGGGAGGTGGAAAGTATTTGCTTCTGGTGTTCTTGTTAGGACATTAGAAGGTGGCAAATTGAAATTGAGAAGGTGCTGATCATAAGGTCAGGGCAGGTAATGTGGGCAACTTTCCGCACTGAGATTGTGCAATAAATAGGCAGCCAAATCATTTGGTGACATTAAGCAACAATTGAACCTCCAGGATTCATATTCTAATGGAGACTGAGGCAATGGGAGGATGGATACAGCAGGAAGGTAAGGGTGGGTAAGATGGAGAAGGGCCAGATGGGTGGGGGGCAAGGGTGTGGTCAAGGAAACAACAAAACTGTGTCTGTCACTCAGATTTGTCTCCTGGCTTGGCTCTGCCTTGAACTCATTACCCGAGTCCTGTTGTGAGAAAAAACTAAAGAGGGTCTGTCAGGAGGGACCCTAAGTTTCTGTTTTGATGTCACTGACAGCCTCTAACACACAAGAGCAAAGAGAACTTCTCCCGCGGTCTGCACAGAACTCAGTATGGCCCTGGGTGTGCCATGGCATCGGCAGGGCAGGAGAGGGCAGTGTCCAGCAGTCAGGGTGGTGCCAGGCCAAGGCTCAGGTGGCAGTTCCCAGGGCCAGGCAGCCATGCCCGGGAAGCCAGTGGTGCCCACAGAAGAGAGTGGTGCTCTCATGGTCCCTGTGCCAGTTGATTGCTGTTAGAAAACAATGTCAACTCAGTATAAATAGGCAAACACAGTATATTTTTGAGAAGTGAACAGGGAATAAGACATTTAACCAAAATAAATGCGGGAATATCACATTTAGAAAGGAATAGGAAATGATAACCCAGGAAAGCTTAAAGCATTAGAGGCCACATATAGTCAGGTTAGTGTAGAGAGAGGGAATGGCAACATTATCTTTTTGTAAAATATCCAAAACTAACAGTTCAAGGTTTATTTACTTTCTGATGTAGTGAAATGTAAGTTCAAAGTCAGTTTGTTAATCCTAAGTCCTCTGTCCATGAGCTCACAGGTAAGTCTACGGAATCAGAGAGACGCTGACCAGAGAGCCTGAGGCAGGAGGGGTACAGGGTGACCTAAAGTGGAGACCTGTGGGGTGTAGGCCCCCAATTCCCATCAGCAGTCACCTTTCTGTGACATGAATGATGGATGTTTCCTCGGGCTAACATTCAATGCTGCCTGAGTGCCACTTTGTGACACGTCAGCTGCTCTCTCCCCACCCCAGGCAGGTTACCCTGAGCCTCGCTGCTGAGTAGGAATCTAACCCACCTCGAAGCCACAGTTCCTCCTCTGCTCTGTCACTCTGATGGCATCGCCTAACTCTGAGGCCAGTTTTCCTGCTGTGGTGAGGGGAACAGCCATAACCCCAGGAGGAGAGCTCTCTCTCTCTCTCTCTCTCTCTCTCTCTCTCTCTCTCTCTCTCACCTCTTTCACTTATTGGGGGTGCAGAAGGGTAAAGCCAGGGAGCCTGCTACTCTGGAAATAGGGTCACAGTCATGGTGGCTGTCAGACCTTGGTTTTTTGGAACTATCTCAACTGCTTAATTTTTCTTCCTCAGTAAAGATAATTTGCTAAATATTTAAATAAGTCTGATTTAAATTTCCTATGGTTCTACACTTTCCATTCAGATAATTTCATGAACCAGGAAGAAGTCATCTTTCAGAGTTTGCAGGGGCTGCTATGCTGCAGCTCTCCTGCTTTAGCTGGTGAGGGCCTAGCTCTGTGCCATGTGTAGGAGAGGGACACAATAACATTCCAAAGAAGGTGTGTGAAGGTGGGGGGAGAAGATGATGGAGCCCATGCGCCAGGAGTGGAGGAAAGGGCTCAACACTGGACCCAGCACGTCATTAGGAAGGGTCTTCCCATGAACAAGAACCATCTTCAGCAAACACTGGACCGGCTACTTAAGAAATGTGTAATAGCCCTAACTGGTTTGGCTCAGTGGATAGAGCTTCGGCCTGCGGACTGAAGGGTCCCAGGTTCGATTCTGGTCAAGGGCATGTACCTTGGTTGCGGGCACATCCCCAGTAGGGGACGTGCAAGAGGCAGCTGATCGATGTTTCTCTCTCATCGATGTTTCTAACTCTCTATCCCTCTCCCTTCCTCTCTGTAAAAAATCAATAAAATATATTGAAAAAAAAGAAATGTGTAATAAATCAATAGAGTATATTGTTTTCCTCTTCTATTTCCTTTTGAAGAAGTCTGCAATTGTTTCTAATCGTCTTTGTACCAAAATGCAGCTTGTAATGTCTTCCACAGCTGAGCTGAGCTCTCCCCTTGCTGTCATTTGCCCACTCCCTCTCTGCACCAGAGACTGTGGGCTTTTCCGAGAGTGCACAGAGCGCCTGCCTGAGTCATGTGGGGAGGGGCAGGCATGAGTGGCCAATCCGTAGTGGGAGTTAAACTGACTCTAGAACAAACTGGAAACCTGGCAGTGGCAGTTCCATACATGACTCCTTATATAACCCACAGCCCAGCCCCTCCACGGTAGACATCGCCCTCTCATGGAAATAAAGAAACATTCTAAAAAAAAAAATGTTCCTTGCAGGTGCTCAGCTTTCCCTCTGGAGTGTTTTTGCAATTGGAGCCTGAAAGCTCAGCTGTGATGGGACTCTGACACCAGCCAGCTGGCCGTTGTCTGCTGTCAGTAGTCAGGATGGCTGGAATTCTGAAATGGAATATCACCGCTACAGGAACAACTAATGCATTGTGTTATGGAAAATGAAAACCCTAATGTTTCCTCTTTTTTCCCCTTTTAATTTTTATTGTTGAAAATATTACATAGGCCCTCCTCCCTCCACCCCCCATTAACCTCTTCCAGGCCACTCCCATCCTCCCCCCTCCCCCCCAGGTTCTCACCACCCCACTGTCATATATGCATACAAGTTCATTGGTTGATCTCTTCCCACCCACCCTCCCCTGCTTCCCTCTAAGATGTTTCTTTAAAAAATGGCTGGCTGAAGACTCACAAAACAAATAATCACACAACAAACCAAAACAAAGAGAAATAAAAAGAGATTCAAACAAGCAAACAAAGGTAGGAGAATTATGCCAATATACAATTAGAAAAAAAAAATTGTTTAAACGGTATTTTTAGAGGACTTTAAGCCCAGAATCATGTAAGTAGCCTATATTCTTAGTAGGAGTGGATAGTTATTCATTAAAATAAATGAAAAACTGAAATGAAAGATAATTCTATAAGTTTACATTTTACTCATATAGTCAGTACATGCAATAATTCCCATAATCTTCAATATAAAGAGGAGGTGCATACACAACTATTTCATAAACACAAATTCTCCCTCTGTGCCCTTACATAAATGTCCAGAAGGAAATTTTGTTTTTAACACATGCCAATCTGTGAACCAGCCTGGAAGGAACACCTGGGCTGGCTTGCCCCTGCACACACTCCCCCTGTAATAGCTGCACTGAGGCCTTGACACTGTAGTTGTTCATGCATACTTCTCATGGACTCCTCCTCCGTGGAACATTCTCAGAACTCGGCCTGGTTCTAGCCCTTCCAGTCCCCTCAGCCATCGCTCTGCACTTGCCCTTGGCAATTATAAATGACATGAGCTGCAGGGGTTTCCATGCAAGTGGCCTCTTCAATGTGGACCTTAGGGTGACCAACTGTCTTGGTTTCCCTACAGGTTTCAGGGATGTAGGGCTTCCAGTGCTAACACTGGAAACAAACAAGTCCCAAGCAATCAGGGATGAGTTGGGGCCCCTAGTGCTGGTTGGTGGAGTGGGGGTGTCATACCAAATACTGGATATGGACAATTTTTCTAAAAGGTAAAAGCATGGCAGCCACGTTAGGCATCCCTTGTAAGCACCTAGATGTGAAAGTGCTGATCCCTAGGACCCAGTAAGGGCTCAGTAAGACTAAGTTATGTTGACATATCTCCTTTCCTAATAGGCTGTTGTATAACTGGATTTCAGCAAGGCGTCTCAGCATACATATCCTTGTAGGCACAATAAAGTAATAAGGCTAGATACAAAAAATTAGTTCTTTCCACGGAGGTAGATATGACTTTGCCTTGGAGACAGGTTTTTAGTGGCAAAATCCAAGAGTTGGCTTTCAACTCTTTGACCAGCACTTTTATTCATTGTTTGGATGAAAATCTTGATGTCTCAGCCAATTGAGAGGGTAGATCAAATCAAGTGGAGAAGTACAGACAAAATATTGGCTGATTGAGTAGGGATCCCAAAACATCTCAACAGTCTGGACCATTGGACTAAATTGAATGAGGTAATTGAACAAGGATGGATATGAGCACTTCATCCCAAAGTCCCAGTCCACCTCTCCCCCGTGGAGGAGTGACTTGCAGGTGCCCAGCCACATTTTCAAAAGCAAAAACAAGAACAAAAAAGACTCAGGTGAATTTTAATAATGTATCTTATTTTAATACTAGTGTCCTGATGCACATATTCATGCATATTGAAAGGAAATTAATTAGAAGAAATATTTTAATATTACTATTCGCATTTTGCTAATGAAAAGAAAATAGGATTCTACCAAGTCTCCTATCTACCTACTCCAGGACTTCTGTGAAGATCAAATGAGATGAGGCACAGGAAAACGCTTCACAAACATTTGGTTAAACTGTAAAATGTTTGCACCTGGCTATAAGCAAGTTGGGTTCCTGGGCTAAAGAAACTGCAAGAAGGCTAGTCGCTAGGGAGAGGAAGCCAGGCATTGCTACATGACGTCATTACCCAGTGCCCACAGCAACTGTTTCTGGCCTGGGCTGTGGGCTGCATTTTGCACCATGGGGTCTTGGCAGCGTTGGCTGCGATTTGGTGGGGTGTCACTCCGGGGTGGTGGCGGGGCCTGTGTCCCACTTGGGGGAAGCTGAGTGTTGGTTTGTCGGTGCCAGGTCCATGGTGTCGTTTATTTTTAAATGGCCAGTGCATATCACAGCAGCTCCTGTGTTGAGCGTCTGCCCCCTGGTGGTCAGTGATGTCATAGCAACTGGTGGGATGGATGGACACTTAGCCTTTTATATATATAGATATTTTACCAACCATATCCAGAATACTATAATTTCAACATGTAATCAACATATAAAATTATCATTGGTAGCAGTGCTATCAACAGAATATGTGAGCTACATCTGTTTTCAATTTTTTAGTAGCCACATTATAATTTTTTACAATATATTTTTATTTCTTTCAGAGAGGAAGGGGGAGAGAGAAACATCAATGATGAGAGAGAATCATTGATTAACTGCCTCCTGCATGCCCCACACTGGGGATCGAGCCTGCAACCCAGGCATGTGCCCTGACCTCCTTGTTCATAGGTTGATGCTCAACTACTGAGCCACGCCTGTTGGGCAGTAGCCACATTTTAAAAAGTAAAAACAAGAACAAAAAAGACTCAGGTGAATTTTAATAATGTATCTTATTTTAATATATTTTACCAACCATATCCAGAATACTATAATTTCAACATGTAATCAATATATAAAATTATCATTGATATCTTTTTCACTTTTTTCTGTCTTCAAAATCTACCGTGTATTTTATGCTCCTAGCACCTCAATTTGCACTAGTCACATTTTAAGTGCTCAATAGTACATGACTACCGTATTGGACAATGCAGCTTCAGATGATTTTTATTGACACTCCAGACTGCCCTCCACTTTTGTGGTTCACAGACTGGCTACATTAGTAGAGGCACTCTGCCTAAAGTTATACCACTCCTAAGTGTTGATTTCTTTTAGTGGAAAGAAAAAGGGTCTGGGCTCTAGACATATAAATCACTGTAGAAAGTGTATTGGTGCCAACTGCTGTGACCCGTATCCACCCATCGCTCATCAGTACTGGTACAATTTTAGTGACTGAAAGACTAGAGTTTTTTTCAAAATGAACACTTACCAAACTGTTTTTTATTCTCTGCTTATCTCCTGAAACCTTGTATATGCCTTTTTGTTCAAGGTAGATGTTGAAAGCACTTATCTTTTTTCAAAGAAGACAATAAAATCCTCATTCCATTCTCATTTCTAATAGCAACCAATGCAACTTTTGAAATTGGTTTTAAGTTTCCATATTGTTTCCTTTTCCAAAAACAGTGATTTCTAAGCACCAACACCCAACCAGGATTCAGGAACCTGGCAATCTAACCAATAGTAAGTGCAACGGAGGACTAGGAAGTAAACAAATCAAATGAGTAGCCCAAATGCATTAGAAATGAACAGTAGCTCAGGTTAAAACATATCACAATTATTATTCCCATTTCCCAGGTGTCACAGAGATTGAGTCTGATTCCAGGCCAACCCTTTCTGCTTAATTACTTCTCTCACTGGAATGACATTTTTCCATTCAGGACTAAAGACACTGTTATCTATTCTCCCAGCATCACCATCTAAAATCCTTTTTACACAATATTTATTTTCTCTAAGTAGAAGTCATGAATTCATGGCAGTGGAGAGTACATTCTATGGGGCAGACTGCCTGGGTTCAAATACTGGCACCACTGCTTGAAAACTATCAGATGTAACCCAATTTCCTCAACTGTAAATCAAGGATAATAGTCCCTCTTCCATAGACATGAGCTCATCCATATAAAGCACTTGAACAGAACTGGCCCAGAGTAAGCACTCAGTATTTTTTATTTTTACCGAGAAGAGAACAGGTTTTCACAGTCCTTCACTTGAAAACTGTAACATACAGAAGCTCTGGCTTGAAGGGAACTTTCCTGTTGACTACTCCACCCTCCCAAGCCCAGGAGGCCCTGCTGCAACATTCCTGGACAGGTGGGTATCTGTGGTCCATGTGGTAGGGAGCTTGCTGCCTCAGGGACCACCACTCCATTTTGACAGCAATAACTTCTGGGGATGCAGTTGTACCACAGTGCAAAGAGCTTGGGCTTTGGAGCTTGGTTTTATGATCTTCCCATCATCTCCATCAGCACCATGTTGTTATTATGGTTTTCTTTACTACAAGAAAATTTGGGGAACTTTGATACAAATCCTTCCTCATTACAATGTACTTCAGAGAAAGCACTTAGGGTGAACTGAAGCTTGGAGTGAATTAATGAGAGAATTTTATAACTCATTAAATCATGGCAGCCTGCAGCATGAATAAACAGGAGTGACAAAGCCTCACTAACATTTTTATTTATAACAAAAGTATTATCTCTATGGGGTCTTTCTAGCAAGATAGTAACACTAGCTTACTATATGACTAGCTTGCAAAAATCTTGGAAAAAGGGGGATCAGCAAGTGCAAATAATGGCCAAGAGCTCTCCTGGCTATAATACGTCTGGGAAATGTAGATGATTATTTCTATGAAATGCTCAACTAGGGGAACTCAGTATGTAATGAATAGTAAGTGTACAAAAAGTCCACTAACTTACATATGTATTTACTAGAGGCCCAGTGCACAAAATTCATGCACGGGTACAGTCCCTAGGCCTGGCCAGCGATCAGGTCCCATCAGGGCCTTCCAGTTGCCGGCCAGGGCCTCCCTTCACTCCATGCCGCCTCCTGGTGGTCAGTGCATGTCATAATGAGCAATTGAACTCCCGGTCTCTCTGTCGAACTCCTGAGGGGACACTTTGCATATTAGGCTTTTATATATATAGATGTGGTTTCATTTCATTTCTAAGGAAGATTTTTCAGTATATCAAGTAAGCCTTTTAATTTTGGTTTTTCTCCACAAGTGAAAACAGAGTTGAAATACTTAAGTCCAAAGAGTGATTGATGCTAGACGTGTTCTGCTTTTTACCTTATTCTTAATTTCTCTAAATTGATAAAATTCCCTTTTTTTTTGCCCTAACTGGTTTGGCTCACTGGATAGAGTGTCAGCCTGCGGACTCATGGGTCCCAGATTCGATTCCCATCAGGGACATGTACCTTGGTTGCGGGCACATCCCCAGTAGGGAGTGTGCAGGAGGCAGCTGATCAATGTTTCTCTCTCATCGATGTTTCTAACTCTCTATCCCTCTCCCTTCCTCTCTGTAAAAAATCAATAAAATATATTTTTTTTAAAAAAGAAATTCCTTTTTCACCTTTTCCACTCATTTTTGTAAAACAGGGGCAAAATGCAATGAGAAGACATTGGCTGCCCCACAGCCAAAGGTGGAAGGCTGCTGGAACTACACTGATGGCTGAAAGGCAGCTCCACTCATTGCAACAGAAAATCGTTCCATGGCATTGAAACACCCTAGCTAAGGCAAGGAGTCCCAACAATAGATGCAAAGTAGAGTGTGACATGACTGTGTAATGCAGAGGTCACATATCATCTGAATTAGGTACTGCGGGAGAGGCAGATGTAACTTGCAATTCCCCTTAACATTCACTTTCTAGAGCCAGTGGTAATCCTAGTTCTTAACACAAACCAAAGGCTTTTTAATCCTCAGGTCAACTGAGATCCCATTTTTTTCACACTTTGCACTCATTGTTGTAAAACAAGCAAAATGTAATGAAAAGGCATTGGCTGCTCCACAGCCAAAGGTGGGAGGCTGCTGGAACTACACTGAGATCAATATATAAAAGTGTCTTCTAAACAGAAGAGTATCCATATCAGATTTTATTATTCCCAAATTAAGTGAGGAAGTATACTTTCTCAAGGACAATGAGATCTTTGTTTAACCTTGATTCACCTACCCTAATCTCTAACCTATTCAGTTTCTTCAAGCTCCTTCTAGAAGACAGGTGTGGGGACTGGGTCTTTATCACTGTTTGCAGGTTTATGCATCCATCCTGCTTGACTGGAGGACAGTCCAACACGCAGGCACCAAGGAGGGAAACTGGCAGATGAAGGGAAAATGACCAAACAGAGATGGAAAAGACAATAGCATAGCCAAACCAACAAGAGACGGGAGTCAAGAAAAATTAACAACAAAATGTATTTAAAAACAGACTTCTCCAGTTGGTATTTTCAATGAAATAGCTACCAATTAACTCCAACCCTTTATATTGTGTTTCTTTTGCTCCTGGAGTCCTGTTGCAGCTTTAATTCTTGAAACTTGGGTGGCAGCACCAGACATTAAATCCCCAAAGGGAGAGGTATTATTAAACCTTTTGCTGGTCATTCTTTTCTGAACAAAAATGAACAAATTCCTAAGCCTTCTTATTCATTTCATGACGATCATTAGAAGAAAAAAACTAAACCAAACTTGCATATTGAAAATAAAAACAAAACAAACTCAAAAAAATCTCGCAGATAATAAATATCGCTGATTCACTTATTTTAAACAAAGTCCAATTTTATTCACTCTTAATATCCTTGCAGTCCATTGTATACCTTCTGCACTGATCCCTGTTTCAGTAGCTGTTTGACACCTGAAGAAAGAATGAAGAAATGGCTCCATTAATATAAAAATGTAACTTCCCTGGAGTATAAAGAACATGTTTCATGTGGAGGCTCACAAAAGGCCTTATGACCACCATGATGTGAATTAAACTAATAACCACAATGTCCAACTTCATCACATGTGGATCCCCGCACACATCTATGTGTATATCCAAGATGATCCCTTGTCTTTGTCTTTCAAGCATATACTACACACATCCCACAAAACCCTACGAGAAAAGGCAACCAAAATGGAATAAAATCTCTTCAGTTATCTTCCACTTCTTCATCTTTATCCTCTTTCCAGTTTTGACCTTTCACCTTCTTCCTTTTATTTAGGATCCACCAACTGGGCCCTCTTCTCAACCAGTCATTGCAGACATCACCCCTAAGCCTCTAATCTTCATCTCTCCTTTATTTGGTCCTGCTCATTTGTTTTAAGTGATTCTATTTCATACTCCCACATCCACACAACCTATCACTCTCCAGGTTTCAAAGCCCAGCTTACACGGCCTTCGGTAAACCCGTGACAGAAGAATTGTTAATATTGCCTTTACAGAAAGGCATGTTCATTCCTACTCTTGTGTTCACCAGTGTTACTGGTTGATGTCTGATGTCACTGGATTGTCTTATTGACTGTTTTCTTTAACCACCTTGTTCACATACCCCTTACGACATACAAACACAATGTCATACACATTATACCCCTCACCTTCTCTTGCTTCCTCTGTTAACTGTTCTTTCGGAAAATCCACATCAAAAGTGATTATCAAAGAGCCCTTGATGTTGTTGTTGTCAAAGTTGGGGAGCCCTTCCCCTTTCTTCCATAGCTTGGCTCCTGGTCTAGTGATCTTATCCCGGGAAATGTGTACCTGGAAAGCAAAAGCTAATGAACCAGAGTAGGACAGGTACTCCCGAAGTATAGTATCACTTCTTGTGATCACAGGTGCTCGAAGCTCATGTCACACCTCAGAGGAGGCAGAAAAGATGAAGGGGCCAGGGAAACTCATTAGGACACTAGGAACCAAAGAAAGAGAAGGCTTTCAAAAGAAAAAGAAAAACCAAACATAAACAATAAAATAGTAAGGCTCTGCCCATGGAGACTGTAAGGACAAGACTGACACAGGTGTGCAATCAACTGAGCAGCTGAAATGTCCAGATGTTGGGCAGTAGAGTGAGGACAGGAGGCGGCACAAGGACTAAGAAGTCCCTGTGGTTTTAAATGATCAAAGTGGCTGACAAATCTCGAAGCCACCCACTTGAAAGCTTTAAGAGGACAGGCAGGAAGCAGGAAAATGGGTTTGTTTACCTTGTGACCATCCAAGTGAGTGATATCCATATCAAAGCCCACCAGAGACTCAACTAGTGAGATTGTCACATTTGTGTATAAATCATCTCCTCTCCTTTCAAATATTGGGTGCCTAGAAACAAAATAAGGTAAAAATCACAGACTTTCATCTTTCTTTGGGAAGAGTTCAAAAAGTTTCTAGAACATTTTGAAAAATGATGTGTATTATTTATTTAAACAATAAGCATTTATTAGATACTCTTTTGTGTGTAGAATTAATCTATGACGGTGTAAAAGATTTATTGAACCAAACTCTTAAGGAGGTTACAATCAGCAGAAGCCAAAGCATGTAAATAAAAGTACAAGTAATCAGATTATGGAAAAGGAGAGAAAGACAACTTCCAGCAGTGGGGGCTGGGGAGACGGCATCAGGAATGAGTCTGGAGAGGTTTCCGGAGCTGGGATCCCAAGGCCAGCTCTAGAGATGCAGAGAAGGTGGGCAAGAGGGAGGATGAGGATAGGGCAAGAGGGAATTTTGGGAAATACAAGGACTTGACACCACGTTTATTTAGGGAAAAATACATGTTCCAGTATCTCTGGGAAGTGATGAGAAAGACAAGGGGGGCCCTAGCTGGTTTGGCTCAGTGAATAGAGCATCGGCCTGTGGACTGAAGGGTCCCGGGTTTGATTCCAGTCAAGGGCACATGCCTGGGGTTGTAGGCTCAATCCCCCAGTAGGGGGGATGCAAGAGGCAGCCAATCAATGATTCTCTCTCATCATTGATGTTCTATCTCTCTTTCCCTCTC
>NW_005871062.1:8640620-8663017 GCF_000147115.1 Myotis lucifugus
ACGCATACAAGTCCTTTGTTGATCTCTCCCCCTTCCCCCCACCCTCCCCTACCTTCCCTCTGAGGTTTGACAGTCTGATCTATGCTTCTCTGTCTCTGGATCTGTTTTTGTTCATCAGTTTATGTTGTTCATTATATTCCACATATGAGTGAGATCATGTGATATTTATCTTTCTCTGACTGGCTTATTTCACTTAGCATAATGCTCTCCAGTTCCACATGATGTTCCTTTATTATTGATGTTTCTGTCTATCCCACTCCCTTCCTCTCTCTAAAAATCAGTAAAAAAAAATGTTTAAAGAGTGCTGTGAGGGAAAAGCCCTAGGAGGTGGGTGCCCATTTCTCCATATTTAGGTGAGAACCTTGTTTCAAAGAATCCTTAGAAGCAATGGAATCACTGTCTTCCAAAATGGTAACAGGAGAGAAATAATAAACAGAAAGCCTAAATCCCAGGCAAAATCTTGTCTAAGCAGCACTTCATGCTGAAGAGAAGCCAACAAAGAACTCTGCCTGTATAGAAGCGGCATATTATATAAAGGAAGAGCCTTTGGATGGGGCCTTTGATCAGTTGCATCTCAGGTCTCCTCCATTTGTCATTCTTGTCTGCTTCTCTTTATTTTTTTTTTAAATACATTTTATTGATTTTTTACAGAGAGGAAGGGAGAGAGATAGAGAGTTAGAAACATCGATGAGAGAGAAACATCGACCAGCCGCCTCCTGCACATCCACTGGGGATGTGCCCGCAACCCAGGTACATGCCCTTGACCGGAATCGAACCTGGGACCTTTCAGTCCGCAGGCCGACACTCCATCCACTGAGCCAAACCGGTTTCGGCTGTCTGCTTCTCTTTAACAGCTCCTTGCTTGTTTTATTAATTACTAGAGGCCTGATGCACGAAATTCGTGCACGGGGGGAGTGTCCCCTCAGCCCAACTTGCACCCTCTTCAATCCGGGACCCCTTGGGGATGTCTGACTACTGGTTTAGTGCCTAAACCAGTAGTCGGACATCTCTCTCACAATCAGGGACCGCTGGCTCCTAACTGCTCACCAGTCTGCCTGCCTGATGCCCCTAACTGCCCCCCCCTGCCAGCCTGATCAGCCGGGTCCCCCCCCAAATTCCCCCCCCCCCCGGGGTTTGTTCCCTCCTAACTCCCCCCCCCCCCAACCTGGGGGGCCCCTTTACTCCCCCCCCCCTGCCGGCCCTAGTCACCCCAAACTGCCACTCCCTGCGGGTCTGGTCGCCCCAACTGCCCCCTCCACCCTGCTGGCCTGGTCACCCCCAACTACCCCCCCCCACCAGCCTGGTCACCCCTAACTGCCCCCTGTGCCGGCCTGGTCACCCCACACAGCCTGCTGTTCAGTCGTTTGGTGTCCCTCACTAACACCCCTGCCGGCCCAGTCAACCCTCGCAGGCTGCTGTTCAGTCATTACTGTTACTATGATGGCGTCCTAGACAATTTGCATATTTCTCTATTATTAGTATAGATTTCCTCCTAACACCTTTTGAATTTGTAGGCTCTGAGTAAATATAACAAGGCCAAATCCTAGGCCTCAACCCAAAATCTTCAGTATTGTTGTAGAGTTACAAGCAATCATTGAGGGTATGACAGATATTAAACAGAGGAGAAAGTCTAGAAGTGCCCTGGTGGCTATCCATATTTCTATAATCTGATGCATCTGAAAAGCAGGCGCTGAAGGGAAAGCCTCTAAAATTAGATTACTTACTTGACAACTTTGATTCGGAACCGTAAGTCTCCTGGTTCTCCGTCCACATGAGGCTCACCTGGTCAGAAAAGATTCGAGCCGACTGTGAGCCACACATGTCTGACATTGCAAATCTATTTGAAACCTCTACCTAAGGTGTCAACTGTCAAGTCTATCTGTGAGAGCAGTGTCTCAACCTGGTTATACCAAGTTTCAAATAATTAGTCAAGATCACCTGGACCTTAGGCACAACAATAGATAACAACCTATTTCCTAAACAGACAATGATTCATTGTTTTCTTGAACTTGAAGTCTTAACGTTTTTTTTTCTTCTAGAGTTTTAAATTTAACCCAAAGGTAAGGTCTTAGAGTACCTTAATGCCAACTAAAGTTACATATCTTCTTTCATTGCTGAGTTAAAATTAATCCATTAAGATATGAACACCCTAAATTTTGATAGATATAACTTACACTACTTGATAGTAATTTTTGCAGATGATATTCAAAGGGTAAACAGTAATGCTAAGACTTACGGTGTCCAAATATGATGGTAACAACAGGCTTTCTGTACCCCAAACTCACTAAAGAGTGGTAGAAATAATATGTGCATTTACTCTGTGGCCATTAAGAGTATGGAGTGAGGTGAAAGTGGGAGGCACTCACAAGCAAACAGAGCAGAAAGTCATGATAATAAAACATCAACATCAATATTTTACCTTCTCCAATAAAGGGATATTCCATGGCATCTCTCACCCCAGGCTCTATTTCTACCTCCAGTGTTCGTTCCTCATTCACTAGTCTGAAACAAAGAAAATTTAAAATGAAAAAAAGAAAGTACAAACCAAACCCCTGGTACAAATAATTAGTTTTATCTATTCTATCAGAGCTTTTTCTTGGAAGACTATCCTGTACCTCTGATTGAGAAGGCCAGCTGACATTTATTTATATCTATTTGCCAAAACAGGAAAAAGCTAATACTTTATAGTAGACAATCACTGCAACTGCAGTGGACTGATTACTCTGAACTGCGTGATCCATCACAGAGAAAACCACTCACACTTACATACATTTGCATTTGGAAGGGCAGGGTCATGTTATTAGGAATCCAGCAGGAGAGTTTATCCTGTCTGAGATTTTTCCTGATCCCACAAACAGCTGATCTAGTTCTGATATACACAATTTAAGGTTCAATTAAATAGTTGTATTTGTAACACAATCAGCAAATAGTACTTCTCTAATCTGAAATGTTAGCTAGACATATAATATTGCTCTAATATTCCAAGCAGGAAAAAATGAAACATCAAACATTTATCAGGTATATTCAGAAATACAGGCCACTGCTCATTAGTTCAGAAACATAAAGGAAGATATTTAAAAGAAATACCTTTGGGAAAATAAAAATGTACAATTTCTTTGTTCTATCCTCTGGCAGAACACAGGAGAGAGAAGAGTGAGGGTAGGGAGGGGAAAAAAATCTAGGAATGGACCATTAGCATTTTATTAGAGAAACAAGATGATTAAAGTATCTCTTGGAGGAACAAATGTCACTTACTTGACATTAGGGCACTCATCGCAGACCACCTCCTGGGTCATCTGGAAGCGCCCTGGGCCCAGCTGGGTGGTCCGCATTTCTTGCCGACAGTTGCATTTTCGTTTGCCAGGAGCCTGTCTTGCCACAGGTTTGTTTCTAACTACCTAAGAAGTGCATAAACAATATTAGCTTCTCTCTCGCATAAAACAGCCTTTGGCTTCCTGAACTGGTCAGGGCTCTCTCTGCACATGTGCCAGGGCTGGAACTTGCCCTTCTCTGGTGGCTATCCCTCAGGGAGACCTGAGCTGAGAGAAGTACTTCAGGAGTTACAAATCAGCCCCAAACAGTAATGAAACATTCAGATATTTAAATGACTCACATTCTAAAGTTGGAGAAGAGAAAAGGGAGTAAGAAAGAACAGCCCTGGCTGGTTTGGATCGGTGGTTAGAGCACTGGCCTGAGGACCGAAGGGTCTCGGGTCTGATTCGCAGTCAAAGGCACGTACATCGGTTGTAGTTCAGCCCTGGCCCTGGTCAGGGTGCATGCAATCAATTGATGTTTCTCACATTGATGTTTCTCTTTCTCTCCCTCCTCACCTCCCCCCAACCCCTGTTCTTCCTCCCTCCCTTCTATTCTCTTTAAAAATCAATGGAAAAAAAGATCCTCCAGTGAGGATTAAACAAACAAAAAAAGAAAGAAGAGAACAGAAAAACAATGTGTAATATATCAGCATTTATAAGCCACAACTAAATACTGCTGAGTTAAAGTAGTTCACAGAATTACTATCTCATAGAAATCTGAGCTGTGTAAAGCATAACCCCTGAAGAACAACCACAGCCTTGAAGAGCTGGTACTTGGCTACCACCAGAGGATTAGCTCTGATTAACTTAATGAAAACAATTCCTTGTTTCAGGCAACTCAGTCTAGGGCTGCTTCCAGTGCTATCTCAATTCAGATACTTTAACACACAGGAAAAGACACAATGATCATCTCTTTGTACTTGATTGCAATCACACATTATGATCCCTCTAAGTTATGTGGAACCTAATTTAAATGGAAAAATGTACTCTTGCTTTTACCTACTTAATTAGTCAAACACCTAATCACAAAGCACATGTTCACACAGCAGGTGACACAATGCTTGGAGAAAAAATCCCTGAAAGCCTACCAATATTCGAAAGCCCAGGTCAACAGAATAAATAACAATAATAGTAATTAGAGCAAATACTTTACAGCACTTACTATATGCGAAGCAATGCTCTAATCGCTTTTACATATAGGAACTCATTTAATCCTCACAATATCCTTCTGAGTAGGTACTGTTATTATTTCTATTTTACAGAGGAAGCAATGAAAGTACACAAAGGTTCAGTAACATGACCAAGGTCACATAACTAACTCATGGCAGAGCCAGGATTCTAAACCAGGCAACCTAGCTCCAAAGTCCATGTTTTTTAACCACTATGTCCTCTCAAAATAATTTTTTCTTAAAAAAGAATTCACATCCTAGCTGGTTTGGCTCGATGGATAGAGCGTCAGCCTGTGGACTGAAGTGTCCCAGGTTTGATTCCCGTCAAGGGCACATACATGCCTAGGTTGTGGGCTCATTCCCCAGTGTGGGGGGTGCAGGAGGCAGCAGATCAATGATACTCTCTCATCATTGATAAGCTGTCCTGTTTTGGAAGGAGAGATGACCCACATATTTTGAATTCCCTTTTCTCCCATTCTTCAGACTGAACAACAGTATTACAAGCCAGTTGCATCTTCTGTAATGTCTAGTCCTCTTCTTTCAACTATTCAGAGCAAAAGTCACAACTAAGAACATGTTTCCTATCAAGATGGCACATATGCGCAAACTACTGCTATCTCCTCCAAAATCACCATGTGAAACTATAAGAAAACATGAATTCCAGTCCTGCCGGTGTGACTCAATTGGTTGGAGTGTTGTCCCATGCATTGAAGGGCCACAGGTTCGATTCCTGGTCAGGGGCATATACCCAGGTTGTGGGTTCAATCCCCAGTATGGGAAGTAACCAATCGATGTTTCTCTCTCTCTTTCTCTCTCTCTCTCTCTCTCTCTCTCTCTCTCTCTCAAAACAAACAGAAACCCCCCAAAAATATGAATTTCAGGAAACAATAATACAAAATGTGTGAGAAAACTCCAGAGATAGAATGCTTCTTTGAACTGGTATGTATAAGGGTAACAGGAGCTAGCATGGCAGTTAGAGGATATTGAAGTTCTGCTCTTGCCTCCTTCCTGAACTGCCTCAGGACAGGCCTTCTCCTCCCCAGGAAACAGTAGAACCCAGACATCAAACAAAAACTCCAAGAAAACAAAACACAGGTAAAACCACTAGATAAGTGCTTGCCCTAATATGCTCTATAAGGGAAGAGAGGTATTGATATCCACAGGGGGCATATGAGCTCAAAAGCTAAAACAACTAGAGACCTGAGGACTCCAACTATCTACCACACCCTCCAAAGATAACAAACTGGATAACACGTGTATTTTAAGAAAATCTATTAGAGAAGACAGTCTAATAAGTTAATATAAGCATGATAATACTTAAGGAGATAAAGACATTATAAAAATGAAATAGAGTAAGAAATAATACAAGAAAAAAGTGTAAATATCTATCTATAATAATAAAAGTGTAACATGCTAATTAGAGTAGACAGCCGAATGACCTTCCACGTTCATTCTGGACGTCCTTCTGGATGAAGCCGCGGCAGTGGGGGCCGAGGCAGAGGCGGTTAGGGGCCATCAGGCAGGCAGGTGAGTGATTAGGGGCGATCAGGTAGGCAGGCGAGTGTTTAGAGGCAATCAGACAGGCAGGCACAGGGGTTAGGGGCGATCAGGCAGGTAGGCAAGTGGTTAGGGGCGATCAGGTAGGCAGGCGAGTGTTTAGGGGCAATCAGACAGGCAGGCAGAGGGGTTAGGGGCAATCAGGCAGGCAGAGGGGTTAGGGGCAATCAGGCAGGCAGAGGGGTTAGGGGCAATCAGGCAGGAAGGCATAGGGGTTAGAGGTGATCAGGCAGGCAAGCAAGGGGTTAGGGGCAGTCAGGCAGGCAGGCAAGCAGTTAGGAGCCAGCGATCCCGGATTGCGAGAGGGATGTCTGGCTGCTGGTTTAGGCCTGATCCCACAGGGATCCCTGTGGGATCGGGCCTAAAATGGCAGTTAGACATCCCCCGAGGGGTCCTGGATTGCGAGAGGGTGCAGGCCAGGCTGAGGGATTCCTCCCCCACACCCCGCCCCGTGCACAAATTTTGTGCACTGGGCCTCTAGTATATATATATATAGATATAAAAGCCTAAGCAACCGTACACTGGAAAGACCAGTCACTATGATGCACACTGACCACCAGGGGGCCAATGCTCAATGCAGGAACTGCCCCCAGCCTGCAGCCCCGATCACCGATGGGGCCTGCCAGCCAACCTCCTGGTCTCCCCCTGCAGCTGGCAGGCCCCGATTGCTCGATTGGGGTGGGGCCCCCAGGCTGGGACAGGGAACAGTGGGTGGGTGGCGGTGGATGTGGCCCCTTTCCCGGGGGGGCCGAGGGCCAGCTCCCTCCTTGGGGCTGGCACCCAACCTCTTGGGTCCCTCCCCTCTTCCCCCCGACCCCCCCCCCCCCCGCAGGCAGGTCCCGATCTGCCCGCCACCCACCCCGCCGTGGCGGCGGTTGGCCCCTCCCCCCTGTCAGCCAACCTCCCAGTCCTTCCCCCCGGCTGGCAGGTCCTGATCGCCCAATCGGGGCTGGGACCCAGGCTGGGACGGGGACCTGGGAGTGGGTGGTGGTGGATTTGGGCAGTGAGGAAAGGTGGAGGGGAGGAGGCGGCGGGGCGGGGAACTGTGCGGTGGCGGTGCGCGGGTGGCAAGGGAAGGAGGAGGTGGGGAGGTGGGGAACCTGATTGGCCCTGATCACCAGCCAGGCCTGGGGACCCCACCCATGCACGAATTTCATGCACTGGGCTTCTAGTTATGTATAAAAATATGAGTTGAAATAAAAACACAGCTGATGGGGTATTATTAGAATGGACATAACTGAAGATTAAAGTAGTGAGCTGGGAGACCATGAGGGACTCTCCTAGAAGGAAGCAGGGAAGGATAAAGAAGTAGAAATATTTAATATTTAAAAGAAAGTTAACAGCAGATAGAAGTAGATGTGCCAATGGATTAAATATCTAAAAATATAGTATAGATACATTTTCCAGAATTAAAGAAATGAATAACCTCAAATTAAAAGATCTCAAAGTTTTTGCCCTAACCGGTTTTGCTCAGTGGATAGAGCATCAGCCTGCGGACTCAAGGGTCCCAGGTTCAATTCCGGTCAAGGGCATGTACCTTGGCTGCGGGCACATCCCCAGTGGGGAGTGTGCAGGAGGCAGCTGATCAATGTTTCTCTCTCATCGATGTTTCTAACTCTCTATCCCTCTCCCTTCCTCTCTGTAAAAAATCAATAAAATATATTTAAAAAAAAAAAGATCTCAAAGTTTTTAATAGAAAATTGCTTTCTGATTTTAAGGCAAAGAATAATTTCTTAAATAAAACACAAAAATTAACTATAAAAGAAAACACTGATAAATTTACCACATTAAAATTATTTCTGTTCATTTAGATAAATCTTCAATATAATGAAAAGACAAGTTACAAACTGATAGGATACATTTGTATCACATACAGCCAACAAAGGATTAGTAGTAAGAATAAGCTTTTCCTATAAATTAATGAGAACAGGGCAAAAGAAAAATGGACAAAAGACATGAGAGGGCATTTCATAAGAAAGGAAAAAATATGGCCAATAAACACATGAAGATGCTTATCCTAATTACTAATCAAAACTACAACAAGATAACATTTTTATACCCATTTAATGCATGAAACCTGAGAAGTCTAATAATTCAAAATATTGGAGAGGTAGGCAGATCATAGGATCTTTTATAAATTGCAGGTGGAAATGTTGGTACTAATCAATTGAAAAAACAATATGGTATTATCTTGTACAAGTGAATGCTGGTTCATATTATCCAGCAATTCCACTATTACTTATAACCAACCAAAATAAATTCTTGCTCAAATGTACCTCAAGATGTATATATATATTATACTCATAAAAACACTGTTTGAAATTGAAATAAACTGGAAATAACCTATGTGCCTATTGATACATTGTGGTCAACACGTTGTGATAAATTCTACTCAGAAGACTTATAGCTAAAAGCAGCAACATGGATGAAAAAAGCCAGTACCAGAGTATGATGTACAGTATGATGCCATTTTTACAAAGTCAAAAACAATGAAAATAAATAATATATTAACCAGATATTCATATGTATAATACAACAGGCAAGAATGGCCAGGAAATAATAGACAAAATTTAGGTTAGCAGCTACCTTTGAAGGGAGGCAGGGGAACATAATAGGGAAGTAGCACGTAGGTAGATGTAAGTGGTGGTATTGGTTTTATTTCGTTCTTGGGCTGGGTGATGAGTTCATAACATAACAGTGTATCATGAACCAAAGATTATGATTAATGCAACTCTACATATCTAGTCACTCTCCCACCCCCTAAAAGACAGAGAAGGTGCCCAGAAACCTCTTGGTTTTAGTCAAAAGAACAAGTTTTGTGAGTCAATTGAATACCCGTATTGTTTGAACTTACTTCCACAAAATTTCCTGCATATACTTCTTCCAAAGTGACTTCTAGATCTACAATAATATCACTTCCTCTAGGAATATTTCTGTCTTGCTGTCGAGGGGTTCCTCCAAACATGAAACCAAAATCTCCAAAGAAGCTGTAGATAAGTGTAAAATTAACAGGAAAAGATATCAGAGTTCACGTCTTACAATGATTCAGTTTTCTTCACATTCATAAAATATTGTGTCCTACCAACATATTGTATAAAACTATAAGACGTTTTAATTACTTTGGAGTCACACATTATATACAATTTTTAATTTATACAATATCAACTATATTGCCCCACCACAAAATAATTACTTTTTAATATAGTATTGTCCAGATATATAGTATAGTGCAAATATATAGTTATACAAATGAATTCAGTTGGGCTTAATCAATGAAATAATGTTTCAATATTGAGGAATATCAAGATATAATGGGCTTATTGAGAAAGGGTATATAGTGTATATAACCATGTAATAATGAACTTAATGGTAATTCTGAACATTCGTAATGTTCACTTTATATGCTTTTTAGAAACTAACTTTTGTGAAAGCAACTGGTCTGTACAAAAATCTTGGGTACATAATTAAATAAACTGAAAAACCATCAGCCTTAGTAAAACTCTAAACCTTAAGGAAAAGGAAGTTCTGATCTCTACAAGACCAAAATTAATTTTTGTAACAGAAGCATCACTTTGAGATCAATACAAACAGTGACCTTCAACTGTGAAGGTGTGCTCACCTTAATGTTAATTTCTGGTGTTATTAAGCCTCAGATGTTAGCACAGTGACGACAACTATATAACTCCCCCCTGCCAACCAGTCTTGGTGAATGGATTACTGAATCTTAAACGCAGAGAGGGAGGGTTTGGGGAGAGGAGGTGGAGAGGTACAAACAAACTTTTTCTGTCTTGGCATCCCTAGGGATCACTTCTAACAGCCAAGGTGAACAGGACACTTCCCTAGCAGGCTAAACCCAAATCTACCCCGAGGAAGAAAAGGATTTCCTAACCACATTACTCACACATCTTCACAAGTCCTAAAAATCCACTGTCACCCCAAACACTATTGTATGAGATAGTGACTTTTACTTCTTTTGGAGAAGGGTTCACAAAACCCTTTGAGAATCTGAAGGAAACAATAAACCCTCTCCCCATAGAAATGCATATTCAAACGTTTTTTGTTCATAACTTGACTTGAAATCCTAGGTTAAGATCTCCTATTATAGGACATCATCAATTAAGAGGGGTTCAGATAGCGGGAAGGAAAGAGTTTACTATTCCAGCCACTTAGCATTTCCAGAAAGCCACCTCACAGCAGGAGATAAAGAGCCTCTACCCCAATTCCTTCCCTAAATGCTGGTTATCATAATTGTCCCACTCGTGTCGACAGGATGAAAGAGACGTAGCTGTAGGTATGGGAGCAGGAATTTCTCTCTCTCTCTGTTACAGGAATAACTTTGCTCATTAAATCATTTGCAAATGCTAAGACAGCAAGATGAGGACAAACTGATTTCCAACGTTTATCTGTCCCCCCAACACTGTCAGGGTTGATTTGACTGATACAGTTGGCTAAATGGACAGCCCTTTCAGTACTACCTGTCTTTTCTGGAGCTTTGTGAAAATGGAAGAGGACATTCCCACAGGGAGGATGATGATTGACCTTTTGGTCAAGGATCAGTTGAGTTATACTCTTCATCAAAAGCTTCTGAACAAGGGAGCAAGGGTAATTCTTTCATAATCACTAAGTGATCCATTCTGTGACGCTACTACTTTGCAGATGGGTAAATTACATACTGTGAAAAAATGTCTCCATGGGAGCTCTGATGACCCTCTTTTAATCCCTCTTCACCGTAAGTATCATACTGTTTCCGTTTCTCACTATCTGACAGAACCTGGGGACAAAAAAGATCGTGAGTTGGTAATGTTCAGATAAGGTGCATTCATATTTACGGTTTTTTAAAATTCCAATACTGTGTCTAAAATTTTAGTGAATGTAGTTTTTAAGGCATGTTTATAAAATTTTCTTTAGTAGACTAAATTCTTTGATGTATCGTTCATTTTGTAACTTCCAGATTGCTAAATTCATGATTTTTTTGTGGTTGTTTTATGTGATTGTTGAGTGAATGCCTGAGGAGGAGGCTTGTGTCTAAAAAAAGTCCTGAGGGAGTGATTCAAAGGTAAAGAATTTGGAGCTGAGGTGGCTGAGGGAAGTGAGCTGGGTTGTTTTGGCCGTCTCTGGCTGGAAAAAAGGGGCATGTTTGGGGACAGACAAGCCTACGTTCAAAGCCCAACTCTGCTCTTCCAAGTGCAGGGATGCTGTCCCCATATTGAGTTTCAAGTTCCTCTTCTTCCCAGGCCTTACTTTTCTCATATCTGAAGAAGTATAACTTCCGAGATGGGGCTTGCTAAAGGGCAGCTTCTAGAGTCACTTCTTAAGTTTTTGAGAATTCATGGGCAGCTTCTCTAGGCTATTTCCAGGGAGTGCAAACAACTCCCACTCTGCAGGGGCCACATTTGTCAATTGTTGGCGGTAGTGCTGTCTGAAGGAAGTCTGGAAACCTGACGCCCTTGGGTCACTATGTGACCTTCCACCAGTTACTTCACCTCTCTGTTTCCACTTCAGGCAAATGAGGATGGTAATCCAGTGGGCTACTTCACCCTCTCCCCTTCATGGTTCATGATCAAGTCTCCTGGAAACAGAATCCATATTTTCCTTTGGGGACCAGTCTCCCTTCCCTCTCTCCCATCACAGACTATGAATTTGGGGTGGGGATTAATGTTTTTAATTTAAACTCACCTAGTCACATAAAAATAATATCTGATATTAATGTGGTTATGAAAGTGAGGGCAGTAACAGAAAAGAGGTGAGATAAATTCCCGTTTCACCTCCTGGTGCTTATGCTATGGACCACTATGTGATATTATTCCCTAACTATAAACTAGGATAAAACTACAACAGACTCTCATTAGTGCCAGAAACAGTAAATTAGGACAACCTTAGCCCTAACCGGTTTGGCTCAATGGATAGAGCATCGGCCTTCGGACTCAAGGGTCCCAGGTTCGATTCCGATCAACGGCATGTACCTTGGTTGCAGGCACATACCCAGTAGGGAGTGTGCAGGAGGCAGCTGATCGATGTTTCTCTCTCATCGATGTTTCTAACTCTCTATCCCTCTCCCTTCCTCTCTGTAAAAAATCAATAAAATAAAAAAATTAGGACAACCTTAAAATTTGCTCAGCCCTACATGTCTATATCACATTTCTCTCCCCCCACTATACACACATTAAGAGATTGGCAAATCAAGGGAATAAAATGATAGACACTCCAAAAAGGCCTAAACTGCTATATTTTCACATTTCTTTTTTCATTTTGGGGGATATAAAGAAATCCATTTATGGAAGAATGCTGTCTGCCATGTGTACATTTAAGTTCATAATTTCCTGTGTTTGCATCGCAGAGTAAAAAAGGACACTGCTCTGTGAAGGTTGCTCAAGGTCAATTTCATAGCTTGAAAAGACTTTGCACAGTTAAAGGTATATGCTTTCTCATTGGGTCCACTCCACACATAATACCAAAGAAAGTAAAAACAAAATAAGCTTCCATACTCTTCAGAATTTTTGTTCCAAAAAAAGATTCCCATCTATTCAGAGCAATCTGAAGTACCTGCACACATACACCTTTGAAAATTAAATACGTGAATACTCTTTCTTTGACATTTTAAACTCATATTTAAACAGCAAGTGAAGGAGAAAGTTATTGCAAACCCATACTCGTGTTGGCTCAGGAGAAGAGGTTGGAAGTAGGTGGGGAAGTTGACTCAGCAAAAGAAAAGGAATCTGATTGCCATATGTAAACAGGACACACATTTGGCTCAAGGCCTAAATGATGTGCAAGTGGCCCAGCAAACATTTACTAACATTTAAGATATATTTAGAAGAATGAAAAGAATTTGAGTGTATGTGAAAGCAAGCATTCTTAAAAGTAAGTCCAGAAGTTAGTCCAGAAGTGTCTAAAGTATTTGACTAAAGCTACTATGATAGACCATGTGAGAGAAAGGGATGTTTTGGTAAATATCCTAAAAAAAAAAAAAAAAAGTAGCTACATTGGAAAAGAAGAAATGGGCAGAGTTAACTTAAAAACACACACCAAAAACCCACAACTCTTATTATTATGCAATTTGGATTTCCACTTTCAAGACTGCTTCTCTGATGTTGTCTTGAAAAAGAAATGAACACTACAATTGGATCTATAAGAAACACCATTTCAAAAACCCCAAAGACTATATTTTAATCAGTTCTCTTTGGACATCAGAGGCTTCTGAAATAACTCCCTCAACACTACCCGTAAAGTTATCTATTACCATTCCTTACCTTTTTCTGTCTAAGGAATGTAATTTAATTCTATGATCTTGGAAACTATTTTATTTCTAACAGAAATAAAAAAGGTTAGTTGATTGGCCAATGAAGCCACAAAGTGTCAACTAATTAAAATGTAGTAGTCCCAGCTCAGTGGAGAAGGCAGATTTGTGTTCCCAAAAGACTCTTCAACCTTACAACTCTAATTTATTTAAGAAACAAAAGCAATCAACTGAATGAGACAAAAAAAAAACCCACAAAAACTGCCCTAACCGGTTGGCCTGCGGACTGAAGGGTCCCAGGTTCAATTCCAGTCAAGGGCATGTACCTTGGTTGCAGGCACATCCCCAGTAGGGGACGTGCAGGAGGCAGCTGATTGATGTTTCTCTCTCATCAATGTTTCTAACTCTCTATCCCTCTCCCTTCCTCTCTGTAAAAAATCAATAAAATATATTTTAAAAAAAAACTGAACTTGTGACTTATAAAGGCTCTTAAGAGTTAAATAAACTGCAATCTCATGAATGAACCTGCATAGGTTATGGCTAAAGAACATGGAAGATTCTTTAAAGAGCATGGTAAATTCATAGCCACAGCTTCCTTAGAAAATATTATTGAGTACTGGGTTCCTAGCAAACAATGGGAATATTCATGGGAAATATAGTGCAAAAATATGGACTTCATATTATTAACAAGACACAAAATGTTACATACAATGTAAGAGAGTACACCAACCCTCTCAAGTTTATTTGAGAGCCTGAAGTTAGATATTTCAGGTTTTCAGGATCCCTGAAGGTGCCTATAGAAGGGAGGGCCCTATTAGTTCTAGGTTTTACCTGGGTATAAGTCTCTATTTCAGTTCATTCACTTCTTTAATCTAGGAAGCCTTGGGATCCCTTCCTTTGGGTTTTTTCCACTACTAACATATTTTTCAGATTTGTTTCTAGCCTTCTAACCATACAGAGATTTAACTTGAATTCAGAAGTTTTAGCTCCATGATGTTTGGAGTTATTTTTTCTGTGCCCTTTTAGAAAATGGAAATGGTGACTATGACTAGAGTTGATAAGACTCTATTGTGTAATTCAAATGTGCTAAGAAAGCAGAACTGAAATATTCTCACAAAAAAAAAACAACAAACGATAAATATGTGAGGTAATGGATATGTTAACTAGATGGGTGGAATCTTTTCACAATGTATACGTATACCAAATCATTATGATGGCCCTAGCTGGTTTGGCTCAGTGGATAGAGTGTCGGCCTGTGGACTGAAGGGTCCCAGGTTCAATTCTGGTCAAGGGCATGTACCTCATACCTTGGTTACAGGCTCCTCCCTGGCCTGGGCCTTGATCAGGGAAAATGCAGGAGGCAACCAATCGATGTGTTTCTCTCACATCAAAATTTCTCTATCTTTCCCTCTCTCTTCCATTCTCTCTAAAAATCAATGAAATTATCCTCGGGTGAGGATTAAAAAACAAAATCATTATGATGAACACTTCAAATACATTAAATTCTATTTGTCAATTATACCTCAATAAAGCTGGAAAAAAATAAAACCACAGATCTCTTATTCTATTTTTAGAGGTAAGATGAATTGCAACACATACAAAATAGCTAACTCCTATATCAATAGATGAAAGATTATCAAAGCTTATTTGTAAACTTTTTTCAACATAGTGTTGAAAGGTTCTGTGTATAAGTTTTTTAAATAGTAAATGATTTAGTATACATTCAGTAAATATTCCTCAGTAGTGTTAAAAATGAAAAAGAAAAGAAAATAGGAATAAGAATATGCCCAGTTCTACTATATTTTCATGGTGTCCTAGTGAAGAGTGAATAGGATGGTACACATGAAAGTGTTTTGACTTCAAAGATTAGAGGTTGCAAATTCAAACTATAGTTGTTTTGTTTGATTTCCATTAATAAAATTTTTAAAATTGAATTAGTTACCAAAATTTTACAATCAGGAGAATTTACTTTAAACATCTGGATTTCTACTTTTCTTGAAACATTAAATTATGTGGTAACAGTGTTTGCATTTGTAAATGGCAAAAATTGAATAGGACTGAATAACAGCTGTTCCCTTGAAATGCAGCAAGTAGGCTTCAGTTTGTCACAGTCCTGATCAACACCTATTGATTCCCAATATGGGAGGCAGAATATCCACTGTGATGCTTTATCTTATAACCGCCTTGCATGCTACTTATCTGGTCCATATAGGCATGTGGATTTGTGATCTTCATTTAGATTTTGTTTGTTTCTGGCTCCAGCTCCCAAACTGATTCATTAGTTGCTTGGTGATTAATCTATTTATTCACTCATCAATCTAACTTTTATTTCAATCATCAATCATCTTTTTCAACATTACTCTCCTTAATAAAACAAATATGAGCCGAAACCGGTTTGGCTCAGTGGATAGAGCGTCGGCCTGCGGACTGAAAGGTCCCAGGTTCGATTCCGGTCATTTGTGATCTTCATTTAGATTTTGTTTGTTTCTGGCTCCAGCTCCCAAACTGATTCATTAGTTGCTTGGTGATTAATCTATTTATTCACTCATCAATCTAACTTTTATTTCAATCATCAATCATCTTTTTCAACATTACTCTCCTTAATAAAACAAATATGAATATAAAAAAGGCAGGAAATGACATCTATAAACGTCAAAGTACAATATAACAACAAATACTACTTTTACTTTTATTTATAGCCTATTTTTCAAAAGAAATGGCTTGAAAGAAGAGTATTTCCTGTGTTACACAGTTTTTTTCTGTGTCTTAATTATAGATAGTTGCTAACGCCCATATGCAGGGTTTTATTAGTACATTATCCTTTTTCCTGACTCACCTCATAAGCAGCACCCAGATCCTGGAATTTCTCCTGAGCTCGTGGATCATCAGGGTTCCGGTCAGGATGAAGCTGCAGGGCCAGTTTCCTGTAGGCCTTTTTAATATCCTTTATAGAGGCACTGCGAGGCACCCCCAAGATCTTATAGAAATCTCTCCTGGGGAGTGGGGAGAGGATACTTCATTACAGAGTTATGTAACACGTTTTTAAAAGTGACTTTTTTTTCCTGCTTATGAGCAAAGGGGCAAGAAAATGAAGGTATACATGTGATACATACACACAAAATAATAACTAAAAAGAGAACACACCAGAATTTGTAATGAGTTTTATATATTGAAGTAATCACAGTGAGAGGCTATCTACTTTTTGAGCAATGCTATAATCATTCAAAATATCTGTGGCATTCTTCTCTTAGAAATACCATCAGTCAAGAAAACCATTTTCTTACTTTACATTTACTTGTTATTTTCAACCAGTAAGTGTATAATGAAATTAACTCTCTCCTTTTCCTGTTACTGACTTCAAATGACATTTGACTGTTTCTGAAGATCAAATAACAACCTCAATGGATGATTTTCTTTACTCAAAATGACTGCATCACATAAATGTTCCAACTAACAGTAGCACTGTTGGAATGCTAAAGATGAAGTGACTGAAGTTAACTTCAGAGGTTAATATACAGGTTAAGCCAGAGCCCAAATAAGAAAAGAGAATAACACCCATTTAGATGTATGAGTTTTGGTGCTTTTTTGCTGAAAGAGAAAATATCAATCTTGCAGTCATTGCTAATAGTTATATTACTTTGTCTAAGTCAAGTCTTAATTATAGACAGTTGCTAAAGCCCATATGCAGGAGCTTGTAAGTCACAGCAAGTGAAAACATGCACATGGCATGAGCTGGGTATCAAGATAAGGTAGAGATCCACAGACCTCTTTGCAAGAGACTATGCTGGAACCAATCAATTACAAAGGAAATCTTTGCAAGAAGGGCCAATGGCAAGATAGACTAAAACTGTAATAAACTTTCAGAGCAGGGAATGTAGCCAGCCCATAGAAGACATCAATAAATATCCACTAAATGAGCCTGGCCAGCTTGGCTCAGTGGTTGAACATTGACTTATGAAAAGGAGGTTATGGTTTGGTTCCTGGTCAGGGGAATACCCAGTATCTCTCTCATTGTTGCTGTTTCTCTCTTTCTCTCCCTCTCTCTTCCTCTCTGAAATCAAATCAATAAAAATATTTTTTTAAAATTCACTGAATGAAATGAATAAATAAGCATGCTCACAAAAATCAATTCGTTTTGCCAGAGTCACTTTAGCCACCAGAAGTTATTCTGAAAATGCATTCTGTCAACAAAGGGGATGAGAAAGTTGTTCACAATGGACACATGGTAATTGTAGCAGTGATGGTAATTTATAATGCAGTGGGGGGAAACATGCAATGGGGTACCAAGATTCAGGTGATATGTAAGAGAAGATTTGACTTTGGGTGGTGTGCACACAATGCAATATACAGATGATGTATCATTTAATTGTACACTTGAAGCTTACATAACCTTAATAACCAATGTCACCCCAACAAATTTAATTTAAAAATAAAAATGATTTCATAAGCTTTTAGTCACACCTCAGGAAAATCATTTAACATAGTTTTAAAAATTATCAGCCATAAGGGGTTCCATGAGGATTAATTAGGTGCTGTATCTTTGGCCCCAAAAATCTGCAAAAACTTTATATCTCTTGAGACAAGAACGAACTAAATAAAAAGGTTCACTAAAATGAATAACAAAAGGGTTAACTGTACAAAGAATAAAGCTTACTTAAAATATACTTAATATAAAAATGGTGAAGTAACAGCTCAGGGAAATATAGGGAAAAGATAGCCAGCATAATTCAGCATCAGTATCACAGCACCCACGAGACTCCTTTATGAAAACCTGAAGTCTAGAGCTATAGTATTAAATATGTATAATGATATTTTGTTTAAATACCTTAGTGTACTTAGTGCTTTAAATGTAAAAAGTACTAACAAAAACAATAAAGTATTACCTAGGAGAAGTTAATTTTTTTTTTAATTTAAGATGTTTTACAAGAAAAAAATGACAGTTTAAGCATATATGCACAGAGGAAAACCCTTAAGAATATAACAAGCACTTACATTTTAAAGCTTTGCTAGGTAGGACTTGATCCATTTAGAGCAGTGGTTCTCAACCTTTCTAACGCCGCGACCCTTTAATACAGTTCCTCATGTTGTGGTGACCCCCAACCATAAAATTATTTTTGTTGCTACTTCATAACTGTAATTTTGCTACTGTTATGAATCGTAATGTAAATATCTGATATGCAGGATGTATTTTCATTGTTACAAATTGAACATAATTAAAGCATAGTGATTAATCACAAAACAATATGTAATTATATATGTGTTTTCCGATGGTCTTAGGCGACCCCTGTGAAAGGGTCATTCGACGCCCCCCCCCCCCCAAAAGGGGTCTCGACCCACAGGTTGAGAACCGCTGATTTAGAGCAATTGTTAGAAGCTAAAGCCTTACTATTCCCCACATTCTAAAATATAAGCCTGGCACATAATATCCTGTGGTCGGCAGGCATGTCGGATCATGGATCTTAAAGGCAGGAAGGATCCTCAAGAGTTCAGGTGGTCCGACTCCCTTCATACAGGAGGCACATTAGTATCCTCAACTTGAGTTTAGGTGGTTCCTTCAAGGTCACATAATTCATAAGTGGGGAGGCCAGAATCCTAGTCTACTACCTGTTGGTGAAATACTCTTCCCGCTCATGATACCATTCAACTTCTCAAAAACGTACCATGGAGAGAGACAGTGAGGCAAGAGGACAGCTTAGGCTCAAAACCTCAAGAAGCGGTACAAGGACTTTCCAAAGAGTCTGCACTCCATTTAACCTCCTTCAGTCCCAGCATGGCTTCCTTACCTGTTCGGCTAACTTCCTCACTCAGCCTGGCACGGACCCACCCACTTGAATGTCAGCTCCCCAAGGGCTCGTGGCAGGCCCCTCTTCTCCAGCTCAACAGCCCCCCGCCCCCGCGCAGTGTTTGGCCCTGCACCCAACTCCCACCCCTCCGGACAAGTCTAGCTCTCCAGGGCCTCTGGATCCAAGCCGTCGCACTCGTGCCACCCATTGCTCTCCTCTCCACCCTCCTAGCCTGGTCCACGCAAGCCATTCCTCCGCCCCACCATCTCGCCACAGCAATGCCCCCTCCTCGTCCTTCCAGCTCCGTCCCAGCCAAGACTGACCCACGGGCGCCGTACCGCGCGGGTGCCCGTTCCTCACCCGGCGATCACGGTCCCGATGAGGTACAGCAGCAACAGGCAGAAGGTGCCCAGGTTTTGCGGGGCCATGGTTTCTCTGTGCCAGCCTCTATGCCGGCCCCTGTCCAACACACTCCTCGCTGTCTCCGCCGGCGCCGCGTCGGCTCGCCAGCCCACCGGGCCCTGAAAGACCGCCTCACGCCGGGGTCTCGTGCGGGGGCC
This sequence comes from Myotis lucifugus, assembly GCF_000147115.1. NCBI lineage: Eukaryota > Metazoa > Chordata > Mammalia > Chiroptera > Vespertilionidae > Myotis > Myotis lucifugus. The sequence goes on from NW_005871062.1 coordinate 8,660,241, forward strand.
GAAGCGACGCAAGCTGGCCCCTCTCCGGCCAGTCCACTTCCCGGGAGTCCCGAGTCCGGGGGAGAGAAGCCCCCCAGCAGATGAGAGCCAATCGCTGCTCGGGACATCACACGCGGCCGGCCCCTCGCAGCCAATCAGCGAGGTACACTTCACCTCCGAGGCGGCGCAGGCGGCCAGTTAGGCTTCGGAACCGCAGCCGCAGCTCCTGGCCAATGGGAAGAGGGAACGTCAGAGAGTCGCGCCGCCGCCGGAATCCGCTCAGCCCCGGTTCCTGCGAGTCGTAGAAAACTACGTAAAAGGGCGGTAGAGAGATGAATGCCAAAACAGCGTTTCTAAGGTATAAGGAGTTCCCCCGCCCGCCTCCTCTGACTTTCCACCAATCACGAGTCTTTTCCATCAGCTCCGACCAATGGCGGGAGGGAAGTTTGAGTCGGTGACCAGTCCTGGAATTTCATTCATATGGAACTACTCGCTGGATGCGGGGCGCAGGGACAAGTGCGTTAGGGTCGGGGACAGTCCACTCCAAGCCAATGGTCCTGCGAACGTCTGGTTTAGCAGATCTTATTTTACCTTCTCCTGACAGCCCAGGAGAAAATGGTCCTGGCTTCACTGAGAAGAGGCCGTGGACAAACTGAATTTAGGATTCAACTTCCACCACCATTTAGCGGTGAGAAACCCACGGCCCTTACCCGCCAGTCTGAGCCTAAGCTTGATTATTTACATCTTTTCACCATTTTAATAGGAGAGAATCTTTAAACCGTCTGGCACATAGTAACCAGGCACTCAGTGAATAACTATTATTTGTTATAAGAACTCTGATCCCACCCACCCATACACCCGCCTACTTTTTGCTCCTCTCAGTAAATGCACCACCTAGTTGTTCACCACTTAGTTGCAAGGAAAACTCTGTGTTCCTTAATTCCTGTGTTGCATCCCCTATCCAAATGTTTACCTTTAAACTATAACTCGAATCTCTCCTCTACTTTCCACTACCTCTCTGGGCTAAGTCACATCATCCCTCACCTGGTCAGGGCCTCCTAATTAGTCTCCCTGCCTCCACTCTTAATATTTCTTTTCCCTCCTGTCCACCCCACCGCCATGATTTCTTACAAACATACCAGATCATATCATCCCCTTGCTTAGAGGCCTCAAATCGCTTTTCATTGCACTTAGAATAAAATCCCAACTCTTTATGGTAAATTATAAAACCTTATTATGTCTCAATAATGCTGGAAAAATTTTTTCAAAGAAAACCTATGATGATCTGTGTACCCTCACTCAGTCAGTATACTCCTTACCATGTTCCAGCAAAACTGGTTTCCTTTTTTTTTTTTTTTTTTGAAAACACCAAGCTCATTCCTGCCTAGGGCCTTTGTTCTAGCTGTTTTCTCTGCCTGAAACCCTCTTCCCTAAGATCCTAATATGGGTGACTCCTTTTTAAACACAGATTTCCTTAATATGTATTATCTATTCTCCCTATTAAAATATGCACTCCAAGGAAACAAGGACCTTACCTGTTTTGTTCACTACTATAATCCCAGTGCCTAGCACTATGCCAGACACACAGTGGTGCTCAACAAATAATTGCTGTTGCAGAAAACGAAGGCCTAGAGAGAATCTGCTCAAGGTCACTGAGCTACTAGTGGTGCAGCCTGCTCTTTACTCCTTGACTCAGGCAGAGTTAAGAGAAAGATACGGTTTTGCCTTCAGGAAGATGCCTACTAGGGGAGAAAGGCTACATAAAAGGGGAACTAAATGCATTTTTTTTTTTTACCGTTGTATCTTCCACACTTAGAGAGACCATAAACGAACTACGAAAGTAGAAAATTGCTAAAAATCATGAAATGGAGGTTTAAAAGAAGGAGTGATGTCTACTGCTGGGTGGAATCCAAAACAGCTTCATGAAGACCTGGGTTTGTATCTTGGCTGGAGTCTTGTGTGACCTTAGGGGTGTATTACTGTCACTCCTCTACTCCCTAGTTTTCTCGTCAATAAAATAAATGTACTTAACCCAAAGGGTTCTTGGGGAAACCGAGATAATACCCATAAAGGTGCTTTACACAGTGTCCATAGAGTAAGCACTCTGACATGTAAACTGTCATGATCGTTGTTATTATTACTGATCAGAGCGTGCTGACTTTTCCAGCAGCTGTTGCCTGCCCACAGTTCTGTGGGGCAACAGAGAACGTCCTAGTCCCCTGAGTGGAAAGGCTCGATAACAGAAAGCGACCGGGGGTATGGCTCCGGGGCGCAGAATCCAGAGAGCTTACTAGCCTCCGCCAAATTTTCCTGACCTCTGAGCAGCGGTCGGCCGCTCTAGCAATACGGTCCTCCGCTTCTCGGTGGTGAGAGGCCTCGCGCTTGCGCGGTGTGCGCGGCGGCGGGCGAGGGGAGGGCCGGTCGGCCGGCGGGCGCGGCGGCGCAGGGAGGTGCGGCGGAGCGGAGCCCGCCTGTGCAGGTAACGGCGCGTGGATCGGCGCCCGGGAGGGAACGGGGGTCTGTTATGCTTCAGGCCCCAATTGGGGAGGCTGCCTTCGCGAATCAGCAGGTCTCGGTCGGCACGGACCCGGGTCAGCGGGGTCTTCTCTGTCCTGAAGTGTGGTTGGAGCGCTCGGGCGGCCCACGCAGCGTCCAGGCCCGGACGGCGTCGGAGTTGACGGCGAAGCCCCCGGAGGACCGCCGGGGCCACCCTCTGATCTCGCCACCTGAAAAGCCCTAATCCCCGCGCGCTCGGGGGTAGTTTTTGGAGGCGGGAAGAGCCCAGTTTTATGTTTGTC
>NW_005871062.1:8663190-8676282 GCF_000147115.1 Myotis lucifugus
GACGACTGTCTTCCCCACGGAACTTTCATGGTCTGGTTTTATTCAGAACGAGGCCAGACCATTCCCATCTGCGAAAACAGCTGCCCTTTTACCCTCTCACGCCCATCCCTTGGGTTCCAGCTCCCATGTTCCTTCACGTGGAACATGGCTTTATATGGCCTCGCATCTAAAGCCATTCATTCTGGTATTTCTCTTCTGGCTCCACTTCCGTTTTTCAGAGATTTCCCCAAAACTGGGTTCTTAAAGTACAACTGTAAGCAACACGGTTCTCCAGTCAGACAGACTTGAATTGTAATCCAGGACTTGTGCCAATTTAAGTATGTGACTTGGATACGTCCCTTTAACTTTGCTAAGCCTCCTTTTTTTTTTCCATCTAAAAATGGGATAGTCATACGAATCTCCAAGTGGTTGTGAAGATGAAAACAGGTGAAGTGCGAAAAATACTTAGCATGCTATCTAGCTGGCACATAGTAAGCAATCAATTGATGTCAGTTATTTTTTGAACAGATAATTCCCCAAAGAAGCACAATTTTCTTAGAATCAAATACAAAATATAATAATAACAAAACTTTTTTCATCAGTTACATAAGGAAGGTTTTTTAAAGTGATGTTACTTAGTGCAAAGAGTACTCAGTGAAGAGAATGCCGTGGGCCAAGTGAGGGTACAACTTGATACAATCATTTGGGAAAGCAATGGAACTGTATGTCAGGAGCTTCAGAAATGTCAGTTACTTCATTTCACAAATGCACATCGGAAAATTTTCTTTGGGAAATAATCCTAATGCAGAAAGGTGGTATTGTAGCATTATTTATGGCAGTGAAAATATTTAAACTTTTTATAATGGAAATTTTTAACATACACAACAGTAAATTAGGTAAATGACCCCCATGTGCTCATGACCCATCTTTAACAGAGATCAATATTTTGCCTATCTTGTTTTTTTGAAAAGATTTAAACCTACTAAATGTCTAAAAACAGAAGAGTTGAATAAGCTGGTGTACATTTATTTAGAGTATTATGAAGCTTTTAAAGTAATTTGGAATTATGTATATGGTGTTATCACAACTATGAAAATTCAAAATTAACATCCAGTCTATGTGTAGAAAAACAGAAAAATGAGTACAGTAAAATATTAACAAGTTTCTGTTTGGTGGTGGGACTGTGGATGATTTTCTCATTTTCTATTTTTAGAAACTTTATAAATAATCTATAAAAATTATATATTGTTATTATAACAAAGAAACAACAAACAAAACCTATAAATCTTGCACCTGAACATGATAGGTTATACCTTTTACCGAGAATAGCTTTAACTCTCCTTGATCTATTTTAGCAACCTACATTTACATGAGCATTCTTGTGTGCCATTTTGTGTTAGTGCTTCATATTGAGCTTATGGTCAGCTAACACATTCAAATCTTTAACCAACCATCCTCATGTGTAAGTGATTTCTTTTTTTAATTTTTTTATTGATTAAGGTATTACATATGTGTCCTTATCCCCCCATTCCCCTCCCCCCAAGCATGCCCTCACCCCCCTGTTATCTGTGTCCATTGGTTAGGCTTATATACATGCATTCAATTCCTTTGGTTGATCTCTCCCCCTTACCTCCACCCTCCCCTACCTTTCCCCTGAGGTTTGACAGTCTAATCGATGCTTCTCTGTGTAAATGATTTGACTCTGAAATTTTATTCCCTTAATTTTGACTAGTGTTCCCCTTCAGGGTAGAGCAAGATTTCTTGTGAAAGGATGACTCTTTTTCCCATTTCTTCTTTTCTTCCAACTCATACCTTACGCATTTATACACTCTTCCTAAAACAACCACTTTGAACAGTTCAAATAAAATAATTTTGTTTTATCACAATATTTTTCTTGTTCAAATAGATTGTAATGAGAACTGAAATAAATCCATTCTGCTCTTTTGATTGATGATCTAAATCTGCTTTTTAAAATGATAGAGTACATTTAAAAACAGTTCAGGGGAGGGGTCACCTTATAAAAACTGTATAAAGAGTTTTGTTTCAAGTCAATTTGTGAAGAAATTTTGTTTCCTAGGTATGCAAAGAAGCCTTTTTACACAGATGTCCTTAGAGATAATATGGATCAGTCCAGAGTTCTCCTCTGGGTGAAAGCAGAACCCTTTATAGTGGGTGCCTTACAGGTCCCTCCTCCATCCAAGTTCAGTCTTCACTACCTCAGGAAGATTTCCACCTATGTGCGAACCCGGGCCACAGAGGGAGCTTACCCACGCCTGTACTGGTCAACCTGGAGGCACATTGCATGTGGGAAGCTGCAGTTGGCTAAGGATCTGGCGTGGCTTTACTTTGAAATATTTGATAGTCTTGCAGTGAAGACACCGGAAGAGCGCCTGGAATGGTCTGAGATTCTGTCCAACTGCACATCTGAGGATGAAGTTGAAAGGCAGAGAAATCAGGTATGGCTTTATATGTATGTGTGCTTAATTACTTTGGAAAATAAACTTTTCAACTTTTAATTTTTAAATTAAAATATTTTATTTTTAAATTTTTAATGTATACACTAGCTGTGTAGTATGTGGTTTTAGGTTAATGATCACTGTAATCCCAAAGCGCCCCTTGGGTTTTTGAAATTTTCAAAAACCACTTTGGCAGTACTTAATGAATTAGTCCTAGTTAGCAATCCTTATTCACCTACTTCCAAAGCAATGTTACAGGAACCCTGTAATTGAAAGAGGGAAATACTTTCATTGACTTGAAAAGGTTGCCCGGTTGGTGTGGCTCAGTGGTTGAGCGTCAACCCATAAACCAGGAGGTCACAGTTCGATTCCCAGTCACATGCCTGGGTTGGGGCTCGATCCCCAGTGTGGAATGTGTAGGAGGCAGCTGATCAATGATTCTCTCTCATCATTGATGTTTCTCTCTCTCTCTCTTCTCCCTTCCTCTCTCTGAAATCAATAAAAACATCTTTTAAAAAAAGTATTTTGAGGTCAATGAGTGCTTATGAACCACCTGACTTTTAAAGTAAACATCTGCTATGTGCTGGAATTCAAAGATTAGGACAGCATCTCTGCTTTCATGGCTTCATGGAGCTCATGGACTAGTAGGGAAAGCTGGTGTGTAAAAAGTGCTATTTAATAGTGTAAAATGTACAATAATTAAAAGTGTACATAACATACAGAAATAGAATAGAGAAGAGAATGATTGATGCTGATGATCAGGAAGGACTTCACAGAGAAAGTATATTAATCAGAATGTGCTAGTTACAGTAGCAAGCAATCCAGCATTTCAGTGGCTTGCACAGTAACAGTTTATCTCTCATTTATGCAACACAGCATCTCTAGGCTTTTGTTGTCCAAGCAATGACTCAGGGACCCAGGCTTCTTCTATCTTTTGGAGCCACTATTATATTAGTCAGCTTTGCTGTAGTTAAAAACAAACAAGCAAAAATGGCATTCTAGTGGCTTACAGTAACAAAGGTGTTTTTTTCCCTTGCTTATTTTACATGTAGACTACATCTTAGCTATGGATCTCTTCCAGGCTGTGGCTTGGCTCTCTGTTCTTATTTGAGGACCCACGCTGAAGAAACAGCTTCTGGGTAGCTCTTCAATTCTTGCGACAGAGGGAAGAGCAACAAAGCAGGAAGAAACTCATGTGTAACATAAACTATGACTACTTCCATTCCATTGGCTATAGTTTTTTCTTATGTCCATTCCTAAAATCAGTGAAGGGGGAAAGTAAACTACCTCACAGGAAGTAAGGAAAATCCCGAGGTTGGTATAAGCCTCTTGAAGGATAGGGAAGTGAACAGTTGCAAATATAATACAAGTTGCCACATCCTTGCCCACTGGGACCTCACAGTCTTTCTCTTCTATTTTTACTTTTTTGGGGAGGCTTGAAAGTAGACTGGGAAATGCCATCTAATTGTGTGCCCAGGAAGAAAAGAAAAGGTATTAGCATCTAGCCAGTCTTTGCCACATGGGGTAATATATAAGCAAGGTTTTGAGGGATTGAAAAAAAGTTTGGCAAGCAACCAAGAGGGGCATTACGATTAATCATTAATCAAACATTTATTTAGTGCCTACTATATGCTAGCCCCAGTAGAAGATATTATAGATACAGAGATAAATAAAAACTCCAAATTTTTTGAGTGCTTACTATGTGCCACATTCTATTCTTATTAGGAATATAAAAATGAAAAAGAGAAGGATCTGGTAGTCCGCTGGGGAGGCAGATATATGAAAGAATAAAAGTTAGGGAATTATGCTCATTTAAAAAAGCCAGTCCCCCAAGTTTATATACTATATGATTCTGTTTATATAATATTTTTGAAATGACAAAATTATAGAGATAGAGAACAAATAAGTGGTTGTTAGGGATTAAGGAAGTGGGGGTGAGAGTGAGAGAGAAGTGGGTATGGCTATAAAAGGGCAACATGAGGGATTCTGTGTTGGTGGAAATATTTTGTATCTTGACTATCACTGTAGTTTTGCAAGATGGGAAACTGGGTAAAGTATAGATGGGATTTCTCTTTGAGTTCTTACAACTGCATGTGAATCTACAGTTATCTCAGATAATTTAATTAGGAAAATAAAAAATGTTTGCCCTGGCCGGTGTTGCTAAGTGGTTAGAGTGTCGCCATGCACTGAAGGGTCTCTGTCAAGGGCGCATACCTGGGTTGCAGGTTCGCTTCCAGGTCCAGGTTTGTGTGGGAGGCAACCATTCAATGTGTCTCTCTCATATCGATTTTTCTTCAGTTCCTTAGCAATAGCAACTTTTAGCCAGGTTGGGAATCAGGGTAAACATAAGTATTTTTAGCCAGGTGTATTACTTTCCTTTTTTGCCTCTCCTGTGTGTGTATGGAAATGCATATATTAGGATAATCCTGAGCTTTAAAACTTGAGTTTCAAACCACATCCTTCAAATAAGAAATCACTTATAAACATCTATAAGACCGGCCCTTGTTGCTTTTTTAAGTCAAGCAAACATCCCTTTAAGAATTTGATGAAAACCTGAGGCCTGCTCCCTACAAAATATACATACACAAAAAGATTACACACAGTTTTAGGTGTTGCACTGATATCCTAAACTTTCTTACTTAATAAGTCTGTATGTGAGCCTTAGTTAAACTGACCTCTGTGTCTTCCTTTGTCTCATCTATCTATCGATCTATTTATCCATTTTGCTAAGGTGTTTTTTTAACTGTAATTTTAAAATTCTGCAATACTATACTTTTAAAAAGTATGTATTTCATTCTTCTTCATAAGTTTTGGGAGAAAATGTCTGTGGCCATAGATGCTACACAGCTTTCCAAGAAGGTGACTCCAGCTTAATTAGCTTTAGAAACTGCTACGTCTGTGTATGAGAGACATACATAGCAAATGCTAGCAATGTTTCTATATACATTTGTCTTCCTAGGATCAGCAACCTGTTGTGAATTTTTTTTACTATATCTGTTTAGTTGTAAACCTAGTGATTGATATGGTTTTAGGACCTGTGTTCATCATTTATTTTCTTCTTGGACAGCTTTCAGTGGACACCCTACAATTTCTGCTCTTCTTATACATACAACAGTTAAATAAAGTCTCCCTGAGGACATCTTTGATTGGAGAAGAGTGGCCTAGTCCCAGAAACAGATCTCAATCTCCTGACCTGACTGAAAAATCCAGTTGTCATAATAAGGTACTGTTCAATTTCGGTGTCTTTCTCTGAAAGGGAGATTGTTTGTAAGAGAGATTGTTTGCCTTCATTAAAAATTTTGTTGTGATTACTTATAAAAGCCACTGATTTTCTGGCTTGTTTTATTTTGTTTTTCACTTTTTTTTTCCAAATTATAAAATAAAATCAAGGTGTGCAATCTTAAAATAGAGAAGTGACTTGAGTTCCTTTATTGACACAAAAATCACATGTTTTTCAGGCATATCATTCACTGTACTCTCATTAGCATTCCCATTTTCGCAAATGTTAATTTGAATCTGCTTATTTGACTAAAGATAAATAAAAAGGTGGAGTGTTTACATAGTCTGTTGAAATCTGAAAAATTTTCTAAAAATATCTTATGTTTAGGTAATATGCTTAAGTATACTTAAGCTCAGAATGTTTAAGTAATTATTTGTGATGTGATATCCTAGAAGTTAAATTTAACCAGTTAACTGCCACGATATTTTGAATTTAATTAAAAAAGATCCGCTGCTTGCATTTATAGATGCTTATGGCATACAGATGGTTAACTGCCTCACATTTTGAGTTTTAGAAAATCTTATTCTTTATGTTTTTATAAAAATATGTTTTTATCTGTTTATGTAAAAGTATTTTTTAAAACCTTAAGTGTAGATCTCAATATTTTTATCATGTGCAGGCTCTTTAATCTCCTTTTTCGAAGAAATCTGTTCACCCTTATATTCCATGATGGTATTGCCTCCTGGTTCTGCTTCTGCTTCTTCTCACTTTTCATGAGCCTCTTTCCCTCTGGCCCTTACAAGCCTTTGTTGCTTAGGATGCTGCAAATTTTGTTTTCTCATTCGACATAGTTATTCAGCATAATTCTTTTTCTTCCCATGATTTCATATATCTCAATGGTCCTAAGTTTTTCTCCATTCTAGATTTCTCTCTGGACATAGATGCCCTATCTCTATTTTAAATTCAGAATGAGCAAGTCCAGATGTATTAGAGATGCCAACCATTGCCTGCTATTTCCACACCATAGAGATGCCAAACATAGTTCCTGCTGAATGAGCACCATTTAGAGATGGTGTTTTGAACTAAGGTAGCCTGCATTAAAATCTGGCTCTGCCACTTAATATCACATGATTTTAGGCAATTCAGTTTATTTTTCTAGGCTTCTCTTCTCCAAGTGGGGATGATAATGCCTATTTCTTTTCTTTTTTTTTTTAAATTAAATCTTTATTGTTCAGATTATTACAGTTGTTCCTCTTTTTCCCCCCATAGCTCCCCTTCACCTGGTTCCCACCCCACCCTCCGCCCTCACCCCCCACCCACTGTCCTCATCCATAGGTGCACGATTTTGTTCAGTCTCTTCCCGCATCCCCCACACCCCTTTCCCCCCCAAGAATAGTCAGTCCACTCCCTTTCTATGCCCCTGATTCTATTATAATCACCAGTTTATTCTGTTCATCAGATTATTTATTCACTTGGTTTTTAGATTCACTTGTTGATAGATGTGTATTTGTTGTTCATAATTTGTATCTTTACCTTTTTCTTCTTCTTCCTCTTCTTAAAGGATACCTTTCAGCATTTCATATAATACTGGTTTGGTGGTGATGCACTCCTTTAGCTTTTCCTTATCTGAGAAGCACTTTATCTGACCTTCAATTCTGAATGATAGCTTTGCTGGATAAAGTAATCTTGGTTGTAGGTTCTTGGCATTCATCACTTTGAATATTTCTTGCCACTCCCTTCTGGCCTGCAAAGTTCTGTTGAGAAATCAGCTGACAGTCGTATGGGTATTCCCTTGTAGGTAACTGAGTTTCTTTCTCTTGCTGCTTTTAAGATTCTCTCTTTGTCTTTTGCTCTTGGCATTTTAATTATGAGGTGTCTTGGTATGGTCCTCTTCGGATTCCTTTTGTTTGGGGTTCTCTGTGCTTCCTGGACTTGTAAGTCTATTTCTTTCACCAGGTAGGGGAGTTTTCTGTCATTATTTCTTCAAATAGGTTTTCAATATCTTGCTCTCTCTCTTCTTCTGGCACCCCTATAATTCGGATGTTGGTGCGCTTGAAGCTGTCCCAGAGGTTCCTTACACTATCTTCATATTTTTGGATTCTTTTTTCATTTTGCTTTTCCCGTTGGGTGTTTTTTGCTTCTTCGTATTTCAAATCTTTGACTTGATTCTTGCGATCCTCTAGTCTGCTGTTGGGAGTCTGTATAATATTCTTTATTTCAGTCAGTGTATGCTTAATTTCTAGTTGGTCTTTTTTCACAACCTCGAGGGTCTCACTAGATTTCTTGAGGGTCTCATTAAGTTTATCGGCGGTTTCTAGAAAGTTCTTGAAAAACCTTAAAAGTGTGGTTTTGAACTCTATATCCAGTAGTTTGCTTTCCTCCATTTCTGTCATTTGTGTCTCGTTTCTTTGTCTCCGCATTTTTTATGCTTCCCTGTGTTGATAGAGTGGCTTTCTGTGCTAGGTGTCCTATAGGGCCCAGTGGCTCAGCCTCCCCAATTACCTGAGGTAGACACTCTTGGTGCACCCCCTTGTGGGCTTTGTGCAGCCTTGATTGTTTTAGGTAACACTGGAAGGGATTGACCTCCAGGCCAATTGACTGTGAGAATCAGCTGTGTCTGCAGTGGGTGAACTTCTGTGCTGGAGACACCCCTCCGGGGCAAGACTTGCTTCAATGGAGCTTTGGTGCTCACTGGTCTGCCCCCTGAGTGTGTCCTTTATGGATCCGAGGAGCTGCAATCTGGATGGTCCCACTCTGACCACCGGGCACACTGGCTCCTGGATCTCAAAGGAGGTGCTAATCTAGCCTCTGCCTGAGGCTATCCAGCAGAAGCCAGCTGTGATGCAATGCAAGTTGCCCTGGGGCCTTGGGCCAGCTGCAGTTTGTTAGGTAATTATCAGATTGCAAAGGGCCAGGCCTTTCATATGCAAAAGGCTCCGGGCTTGGGCGGGGTGGGGTCCCAGGGGATCAACAGGGCGGAGCGAGCAGTTATGGCTGCTCTCAGTCCTGCCCTCAGAGGCCCTGCTTCTCAGTGTCCCGGCAATCGCTGCAAGCACCCCCCGAGAGAAAGCTGCCCTCGAGTTCCGACCGATGCCAGACAGTCCAGTTTCTCCCTGTATGAGTCTGGGTCCCCAGAGACTCGCCCGGAACTGGAGCTCAGAGCTTGAGACTCCCTCCCGATTGAAAAAGACAACCCTGTCCTCAGCCACCAGCCCTCTCCGCATGCGCCTCTGTACCTCTGTATTTTACTTCTGCACCGCACCTCCTCTGAGTCTCGGTATGCTTTTCTCTTTCCTTCTAGTTGTAGAATTTCCACTCAGCCAGCCTTCCTGTGGTTCTGGATGATGTCCGTTCCGTCTTTTAGTTGTATTTTTGAAGTGGTTGTGCGAGGCAGCAATCTCCAGTGTTTACCTATGCCGCCATCTTGGTTTTAATGCCTATTTCTTAATGGCTGTGAGAATTCAGTAATATATGAGCTTGAGGTTTGTTGCGTAGTAGCACCAGTAAATGGTGATTCCAGTTTGTGCTATATTGTGACCTCTCCCAACAACTGATTAGACCAGGGATGGACACTTGACTAGAGTAGCCAATTCACTTGTATGTATTTAAAATTGTTCTGATTTGAAATGATGACCTGGCCTAATCAGTATCCCCAGGGATCAAAGAAAACCAGTTGGTGATGGGTGCTTCACTTGACAGCTCATGTGGCATTTGGACCAGAATAGTCAATTAAATTCATGATTGACCTGGAGTTATGAGGGATTAGAAACTCTGAGGTAATCAGAGGAAAAGAAGAGAATGGAACAGACATGCAGAGAGACACTGGCCCCTGAGAGAGAACCAGGTTCAAGATGGCTTTCCAGTTATAGTTCAAATGAGACCTACCTGTACTGCAGTTTTGGAGATGATTGTGTGTCCCTAGAGTACAATCACCCTTTACTTGAATTAATTTGTATTCCCCATATCAGTGAAAGTCCACCAGCCACCCATATTTTCTCTCTCATCACCCATACCTCGTTAGTTATCATGTTACTGATTGTGCCTCCAAATAACTGTTTAAAAGTCTGTCCCTTTTCTTCCTTTTATATAGGCCTTAATGCCATTTTTGGGGGGCCTTAATTTCTATAATTAGGTCCTACTTTGTCACCCTGCTGTTAGTCTACAGTCCACCCACTATACTGGATTTTCTCAAATGCAGAAGCATTATATCTCACTTCTATACAAACTCCATCAGTGAATTCTCATTGTCATTGGCGTTTTCGCATTGTACTCTATGGAACCACCACAGTGCCTACTATGGGGGAGGGGGATGCAACAAAAGGAAGGAAGAATAGGTGAGGCTGTGGATAGCCCTGCTTTGATATGTCCTTTGGCATCCAAATGAGAGTTTATGAAAAAGGAAAAAAAAAGGTATAGCTATTGAGAAAATATGTTTAAGTCCCTGGCACACAAAATAAAGCCCAGATGTCTTAGTGTTTTACTAGTATACAACGCCTTTCATGATTGGTCTTGGCTACTGTTTTAACTTTTTTTTTTAAGCTGTCACTTACCAGCATGCTTTCTTTACCTCACCCAGAATTATTTCCAGTTCTTTGAACACAGCAGGTAATTTTACTTCTATGGGCCTTGGCATATGCTGTTTCCTATGCTCAAGTGCCTTTTTTCCTTGTCTGTTTGCCTAACAGCATCAATCAAGAATCTATTCACACTGCACCCACTATGATTTTTTTTCCCCAAGTGGAATTCATTTTTCTCATACTCATAGAACGTCTTTACAGATCTTTGCTACAAGTCTTATCTCATTGTGTTATGATTTTTTTTATATTGTCTTTTCACTCATAGACTCTGAGTTCCTTGAGAGCAGGAACTATGTCTTATTCAGTTTTTATAATTCATCACTTAACACTGCTCATATTTCGAAAAAAAAATCTGTCAAAGGAGTAAGCCCCATCATTGGGACACCTGCTAACTCAAAGCTTATTCCTAAAGTTATAGCCTCTCTTAAATTTAGTTACTGTAAGATTAGTTGCCTTGTTTCATCCAGTGGAATTTAAAATATTTTGTAATTTGAGCAGGTAACTGAAGAAACCCAATGCTTCATTGAATGGATGTTCAAGGTGGTTATTTTTATATTTGATCTGAAACTTTTAGAGTATTTACTAGCTGTGTGACCTTGGGTGAGTTTTAACCTTTAAAAAATTTTTCATTGATCTTAGAGAGAGGAAGGGAGGGAGAGAAACATTGATGTGAAAGAGAAACATGGATCGGTTGCCTCTCACATGTGCCTAAACTGGAGATAGAACTCTTAACCTGGGTATATGCTCTGACTGGAATTGAACTTGTCACCTTTTAGTATATGGGGTATATAGCTCCAGCCAACTGAGCCATACCAGCCAGAGCTTTTTAACTTTTCTATATCTCTACTTCCTCATCTATAAAATGGGCTATTTTAAGATCATTGTTAGGATTAAATATGTTAAACTTTGTGTAACACTTAGTGCTTGGCACACACTAAGGGTTAGCTATTAGTATTTTGAATTGGCTAGGGTGGAGAGAGAATCTGTTTATACCTCTCACATACACACACAAAATCTTATAAGGTTTATTTGACACCTGAAATTCTTTGTTGGGGATGAGGCAAAGTAGAAATACGAAATAATTAAAGTATAAAAGTTTCAGGTCTTAATAGAATCTCTTTATTCTGTTAAGAGTGTTTTGTTTTTTAAATGTTTTTTAGAACTGGAATGATTACAGTCACCAAACGTTTGTCTATGATCATCTGTCAGATCTACTTGAGCTGCTTTTAGATCCAGAACAACTCACTGCGTCATCTCATTCGACTAATAGTAGTCTGGTCTCTAGAGAAGCTGTGGTGGCACTCAGCTTTCTTATTGAAGGTGCAGTGAGGAGAACCAGGAAGATATACCCACTTCATGAGCTTGCACTGTGGCAACCACTACATGCAGAAAGTGGCTTCTCAAAGATCTCTAAGACCTTTTCTTTCTACAAGCTGGAAGCCTGGTTGAGAGCCTGTTTGACTGGGAATCCATTTGGTACCTCTGCTTGCCTCAAGTCTGGAAAGAAATTGGCTTGGGCTCACCAAGGTATTTAATACTTTAATCTATATTAAATTTGAATAACAACTTAGAGAACCTAGTGTTTTCTGATATTAATGATCACACATCTTCCGTAGAAGACCTATAAAATATTGCTACTATAGAAGCGAAAAGGGGAGCATTTTTCTTCTGTATATATGCCTTTTTCTCTCAAGGCAGCAGTAGTCTCAGAGGATTTATTAGTCCAGATCATTTTGACTTCAGTTAACAGAAACTCCAACTTCAGTTAGTTCTCTTTTTGCTCTGCTTTTCTCTTTTTGACTCTTTCTTCCTCTCATTCTCATAGGCTCATTTGCTTCAGGTCTTCCTATTATGCACCACAGCAGAATTTGGCCATTCCACAGTTATACAACCTCAGGTCCTTTCTAGCTCCACAGACACAAGCAAACTAGATATCTCTAAATTGGAAATTTAAATTTATCATAGAATCTGGCTTTGGTTGCATTAGTTATCTATTCCCAATAGTCCAGCAATGGTTAAAGGGATAGGTTCAGGTGCCATGTGACTTATTGGGGCCCAGGTATAAGTTTTAAGAGAAGTAGGTGCCTATATTCAGGCAAATGTCAGACAAAATTAATGAAAAAAACACCTAGAATATACTTTCATAATCTCTGAATTTTAAAGATAAAGAGAAAATAGGTTCTTTGCAACAAATGTAAGAAAAAAATCAGTTTTGTGTCAAATTTTTATAATGCAAAAAATGGTTGATCAACAACTACAGAACCTTGAGCAAAAACATAGTGATCTAAGAATTCTATTCAACTGAGCTATTGCTTTAGTATGAAATCAAAGACTCTCAGATATGTAAGTCTCCCATAAATACATAGGAGATATTACATAATTCTTAATGTTGATAAAAGAATATAGATGCAAATAAATTTTTAAATGTTAGAGTAGGAACTAGTAGAAAAAAAGGATATCTAACCTCTTAGGATTATACTAAAACTAGAGACCCGGTGCACGACATTCGTGCACTGGCGGGGGGATGTCCCTCAGCCCAGCCTGCACCCTCTCCAATCTGGGACCCTAGGGGGATGTCTGACTGCCGGTTTAGTCACCACCTAACCACCCCCCTGCCACCCAGATAGATGCCTAACTGCTCCACTGCTGGCCCGGTTGCCCCCAACTGCCCTCCCCTGCCGGCCTGGTCTCCCCCAATTGCCCTCCCCTACAGGCCTGGTCCCCCGCAACTGCCCTCTCCTACCAGCCTGGTTGCCCCTAACTGCCCTCCCTGCCGGCCTGGTCGCCCCTAACTGCCCTCCCCTGCTGGCATGGTTACCCCTAACTGCCCTCCCCTGCAGGCCTGGTCCCCTCCAACTGC
>NW_005871062.1:8676782-8679860 GCF_000147115.1 Myotis lucifugus
AAGTGATCTTCTTCACATTTAGCCAGTATTTCTTTACAAGGGTGTCCTGAATGGCTTGCAGGGGAAGTGCTGTCTGAAAAGCCAATCTCATAATAGCAGGACTGTGTTAGGAGGACAACCTGCACAGAATTTTTTGAGTGTCAGTTTGTTCAAGGCACTGTGTTTGAGAGGAAGATGTGCTTTCAGTATGATCTTGGGAGTAAAGATATAAACCAAAAAAGAATTCATGAAATGATATGGTAAATAACTTAGGAGAGGTTCAGTATTAGTGTTATGGCAATTTAAAGAGATTATTTAAGGGTAGGGATGATAAATTAAGGTCTCTTAGACAAGAAGATATTTGAGTTGGCCCAGCTCTCCAAAGCTACTAGTATATGACTTTAGGCACATTACTTAATTTGAAGGGTAGACATGAAAAATATCTTGGCTCTATCTAGGCAATCTTGAATGGATTGTAAGTTTTAAAAGTCTTTATAAAAAATTTAATTTATTAAATACTGCACACATACAGAAAAGTACAGAGAATAGTACAGCAAACACCTCTTTACCCAATACTCAGATCTAACATTTTTAAAATCTTATATGTATATAATTTTAGATATATACACATGTAGAAATGTGTAACAACATATGGTTGATGTTTTTCTTTCATTTAAAACTATCTCATTTATATTTTTCTTAAATAGTTGAAGGGACGACCAAAAGAGCTAAGATTGCTTGTAATACTCATGTGGCCCCTAGGATGCACCGCATGGTGGTGATGAGCCAGGTTTACAAGCAGACATTGGCCAGGAGCTCAGATACTCTGGTGGGGGCACATGTAAAGATTCATCGTTGCAACGAATCTTTTATATATCTGCTCTCTCCCTTACGGTAAGCACAGTCTTCGTAGTGTTCTGATATTTTGACATTTTCTTTGGACTAGGATTGATCTCTTTTTTACCATCCTATATAATAAAAGGCTAATATGCAAATAGACCAAATGGCAAAACGACCCGGTCACTATGACATGCACTGACCACCAGGGGGAAAACACTCAATGCAGGAGCTGCCCCCTGGTGGTCAGTGTGCTCCCACAGCAGGAGCACCGCTCAGCTGGCCAACAGGCACCAGACGCCGAGCTCACGGATGGCGAGTGCAGTGGCGGTGGCGGGAGCCTCTCCCGCCTCCTCAGCAGCACTAAGGATGTCTGACTAAGGGCTTAGGCTCGCTCAGTTGTACATCCCTCAAGGGCTCCCGGACTGCAAGAGGGCGCAGGCTGGGCTGAGAGAACTCCTGAGTGCACAGATTTCATGCACCAGGCCTCTAGTCAGAGAATAATTTTGTAGTCAAATATTTTTTATCTTATTCTCATTCACAGGAATTTACCTCAGTTTTTTATTTTTCAGGTCTGTGACAATTGAGAAATGCAGAAATAGTACCTTTGTCCTCGGCCCTGTACAGACTGCTCTTCACCTCCAAAGCTGTGACAACATTAAAGTCATTGCCGTTTGTCATCGTTTGTCCATCTCTTCTACAACAGGCTGCATCTTTCACATTTTGACACCTACACGCCCACTTATTCTCTCTGGGAACCACACAGTAACTTTTGCCCCTTTTCATACCCATTATCCAATGCTGGAGGACCATATGGCCAAAACTGGCCTTGCTACGGTGCCTAACTATTGGGATAATCCAATGATTGTGTGCAGAGAGAACAGAGACACAAATGTCTTCCGACTCTTACCACCTTGTGAATTCTATATATTTATTATTCCCTTTGAAATGGAAGGGGACACAACAGAGATACCTGGGGGTCTTCCATCTTCATATCAGAAAGCACTGGGTCATAGAGAACAGAAAATACACATCTGGCAGAAAACTGTGAAGGAGGCTCGTTTGACAAAGTAAGTATTTTCTAGAAGTAATAATTTGTCTTTTATGTAAAATTCTATGAAATAAAATTAATCTGCACGTATTATAGCTGTGCTAAAGTAATAAGAAATATAAAATATGTCTTTAGTTAAGGCTTGTATTTTCAGGTCAGTATTTCAGGTACAGTTTGAATAGAGAGTTGAGAGTGAATGGATACTCAAGTATTAGACTTCCCTTTTCAAAGAAGCTTAAGTTTAATTGGCAGATATAAAACTTATATGAATGAAAGATCATATATAGCATATGCCACATAATCCTATACTTAAATGGATTATTTTTAGTTTTTAATTTACTCTTCTACACTATAATGGTTCTCAAGCTTGATCGTGCATCAGAATCATCCAAGGGCTTGTTAAAAATGCTTATTTCCTGGCTCCACCACACTGCAGACTGATTCCTTATGCTAGTCCATGGACTAAGGCCAGTTTTTGTCAAAATTTTCCCTAATCCATGCTTTCCTAATCCATACAGTGTTTTGAAATATAGCTAAATTTAATCAATTTAAAATACTGGTTTTTATTCTGAGATGATTTTCTTCCTACTTTTGAGTACTAAACTGTCCTATCTACACTAATAAAAGAGAAACATGGTAATTAGCGTACGACCGCTACCCTTCCCATTGGCTAATCAGCGTATCCTTATGCAAATTAACACTTGGAGTGCGGGTGAATTTCCCGCCAAAATATAAGATGGCTCTGTCTTTTGGTTTTGTTCCATCCACCAAAAGGGTGGATTACAAACAAATATTTGGTAATACGCAGTTACAATCGGCCCGAGTTTACACGTTTCCCGCACTCCACCGCAAATCTATATGAACCGAGTTTTAAGACGGCTCCCGCGGAGTACGCGCAATTCACGCGAGCCGACTTAACTCGTTTCCCGCACTCCAAGTGTTAACTGTCAGCCAAGATGGCGGGCCGGCAGCCATGCACTGAAGTGAGCAGGGAGGCTTGCTTCCTCCAGTGACTGCGGACTCCAACGTTCCCCGCCTAACTTGCCGGCCTCTTAGCTGCAACTCTAAGCAACTATTACTATGTTGCAAATAAGAAGCTAAACAAAACCCCAGAAACCGGCTTTCAGTCAGCCCCGGACCGCAACATTGTATCGATGTTTTCAGGCAGCAAGGCTCAGAGCTAAAGCTGGCCCAGATAAAAAAAAAAAAAA
>NW_005871062.1:8681178-8684085 GCF_000147115.1 Myotis lucifugus
TTTATAGCGATTCCAGAAAATTCTCCTATGTGTTAGTTTAGGAAGATTAATGAAGAAGTAGAAATTTTTGTTGCAACTTGAAGAATGAACCCAAGTTGGATAGGAAGTGAGGACTGAACAGAATACTTTTATAGCACTAGAGGAGCAGCTATGGAAGCAGAAGCAAACCTTAGGTATCCTTGAAATCAATTGCTGAAATAGGACTTGGGTATGGAATTGGGGTATTTAAGGTTGGATAGTAAATTGTGCTAGGTTTTATAGAATCTTGAATGCCAGGCAGTGAAAGTTAGACTTATGTGGAATTAAGCAGTAGGAGTCACTAAAGGATTTTGAACAATGGATTGAAGTACAGAAAGCTATTTCATTTATTCAGGAACATTTATAGAATGCTGACAGTATGCAAACTTTCTTAGATGCTATGGCAGATTTAAAAATGGGTAAGGAAATGTGATATAGGAAGATCCTCTGGTTAGGGAAGTCAGGGTGATATTGCAAGGTCTAGACCAGGGGTGGGCAAACTTTTTGACTCGAGGGCCACAATGGGTTCTTAAACTGGACCAGAGGGCCGGAACAAAAGCATGGATGGAGTGTTTGTGTGAACTAATATAAATTCAAAGTAAACATCATTACATAAAAGGGTATGGTCTTTTTTTTTTTTAGTTTTATTCATTTCAAACGGGCCGGATCCGGCCCGCGGGCCGTAGTTTGCCCACGGCTGGTCTAGACTAAGAAACTGGACTAGAATGGAGAGAAAGGGGATGGAGACCAGAAATACTTTAACAGGAGGCAGGATTCAGTGTAAAACTTTGTGAAGAACACAAAATCACAGGTGATTCCAAAAATTTTAGAAACTTCATTAAATAATTTTCTTCTGGAAAGAATAGAAAATAGTAGGTACCCAGAATAAATCATTATTGTCTGTACAAGTATTTGATATTTAATCAAAATTTGTTAGAGATATTAGGAAAAGAATATTCTTCTACAACATTACAACATTGTCCACTTGAGAGCTGAAGCTAGTTTGAGAAAAGAGTATCAGTTCTTTTGGGGGATCTTTACAGTAAATGCCATATGTACTGATAATATCTTGATCATTATGATTCTTTTCCTTAAGACAGAAAAACTCCTTAATAATTTGATTCCATTTGCCTAATATTTTTTCTGGTTGTTATTATTTTGGACAGTGGCAGCCATTCTAAAATGTTTCTATTTCTTATTATTTAGACTGCTGTTTGATATAGGAGTAAAAATGATTATTTTAATTAGATCTTAGTTTTATTAGATTTTTAGTGTTCTTTGGATACCTGTCTGTATTTTTCTGGAAAGTACTCAGACTCAGGAATTACTACTGACGATGCCACTTTACTATGTGATGTGAGTGTCATTTAACTTCCCTGGCTTTTAATTGTATAATGCATAAAGTATAAACATATTCCTCACTTCATATGATTTATGTGCAGATTTAGTAAGTAATATGTGTGTGAGACACATTGTGTGTAGTGGTATGTGCTGTACTGTGTTTAGTAGTATGCATATGACATAATGTTTAGTGTTATCTTTGTGAGACACATCTCCTGGATAAGATTGTTTACCCAGAATATCTGAGACCCAACCTGTTATAATGAAATTTATTCTAAGAGAATTAGTAATTGAAAAAAGACTTGATCCAGTCCTAGCTGGATGGCTCCGTCTGTTGGAGTGTCATCCCATGCACCAAAAGGTTGTGGGTTCTATTCCTTGTCAGAGTACATACCTAGGTTGCAGATTCAATCCCTGGTCTGGGTGTTCATGCGAGGCAACTTATCAGTGTTTCTTTGTCACATCGATGTTTCCCTCTCTCCCTTCCTCTCCCTCTAGAATCAATAAAAAACAAACATATCCTCAGGTGAGGATTAAAAAAGAAAAAAAAAAGACTTGATCCAGCCACAGGATTTTCTGGAAGCATTCTTATGGCTTTGTTCTCATCTTACGGATTTTGGAAAGAAATACAGGGTGGAGCAAAAGTAGGTTTACAGTTGTTTTTATGGAATATAATACAATAATTAATAAATAATAATAATACAAGAATAAATTGTGTTTTGCATACTCACAACTGTAACCCTACTTTGCCCCACCCTGAATATATCCATACACAGTTGCTACACGCCAAAAAATATAAACATCACTAATAGAACTCATGCTTTCATTGTGATAATGCTGCTATCTTTTGCAAACATTCCACCTGGTTTGCATCTCATGAATTGAGCCACCAAGACAGTAATACTACAAACTAGTCAGTCTCATATCATAGAATAATGATGACCATAATAGCTGGTAATATGTATTGAGCACTTACTATGTAACAAGTGCTATTTTAAGCACCTTCTATTTATTAACTCATTTATTCTTTATAACAATACCCTATTACAGAAAAAGAAACTGAGAAACAAAGAGATTAAGTAATTTACCCAAAGTCACACAGGAGCTGGGATTCGCAACTAGTCAGCCTGGTTCCAGAACCTGGGTTCTTAGTGTCTATTATTTTTTGGAAACTAGTGTGTTATATAATTAGAGGCCTGGTGCACGAATTCGTGCACCAGTGGCGTCCCTTGGCCTGGCCTGCAGGATCAGGCCAAAACCGACTCTCCAACATCCCCTGAGGAGTCCCGGATTGCGAGAGGGCACAGGCCAGGCTGAGGGACCCCACTGGTGCACGATTGGGGCTGGGGAGGGATGTGGGAAGTTGCCCAGCTGGGTAGGGACCGTGGGAGGGCTCCAAGGCGTGTTTGGCCCGTCTTGCTTAGTCCCAATTGGCCGGACCCCAGGAGCAAGCTAACCTACCGGTAGGAGCGTCTGCCCCCTGGTGGTCAGTGCACATCATAGCAACTGGTCAATTGCCGCCTCATGTCATGGAGAGCCAACAGGGGG
>NW_005871062.1:8684569-8713055 GCF_000147115.1 Myotis lucifugus
TCAGGGATTACCCCTAAACCAAGGAAAAAGCACTCAATTTGACCTTTGGGATTATAGGGAAAACTAGAAGAGTTGTTGATCAATTTGAAGACAAGATTGGCGAACAGTGTAATAAAAATGATTAGATCGTATCATTTTTCTGCTCTGACCCCTCTAATGACTTCCCATCATACCCTGGAATAAAATCTAAAATCTTTACCATACTACCAGCCCTCCTGCTGTTCTTTTCTTCATTTATTCCCCTTCTGCCCATGTACAATCTTCTTGCTATTACTTAGCCATTGTCCTTGGACCAAAGATCACCAGGAATGGATATATAGAACAAAGCTGGGTCTTATTACTCATTGCAAGTAGGGAGAGAATTGTGTTTCATTTCAGGAAACAGGTGTTAAAAAGAACTTACTGGGTTTTGACTTGTGTTAGGTGATTTGAGGGAGGGTTCTAGGAAGCAAGGCTTTGTTGTGAGTTGGATGCTATGTGGAAGCAAGAGATTCTATGATTTGGCTTAATAATTTTTGTACTAAAGGCAGGAAGAATAAAGTGGAGCTAAAACTATAATTGTAAAGAAGCAGCAATTACTTATTAGCCTGGAAAGGGTAATGTTTGGTTATTTTGTGGTTTGGACCACAAAATGTTTTGTCTTTTGTCTGGACTGAGAAGATTATGGAGTGGTCGTGTCCTTGCCTTAATCTATTATCATCCCAGAGTGGTTTTGTGTAATGTGGATCTTCTGTGGATTTGTTTATGTTCAACAGACAAACAACACAGCTACATTAAGACCTGATAGTACTAAGCTAGTTCCTCATTGTCAGAAGCTACTCTTATCTTTCTTATCTTGATCATATTAATATGCTCTCATTTTAGAACTTTTGCACTTCTTGTTTTCCTCTGCCTGGAATGTTTTTCTCCAGATATTTATTTGCTCAATCCATCACTTCATTCAGACCTCTACTTAAGTGTTATTTTAGAGAAGGTTTCTTTGTTCATTCCTATTCTAAAATAGCATTCTCAGTACTCTCCATTCCCTTACTCTGCTGTATTTTTCTTGAAGGCATTTACAACTACTTAAGTTCATATCATATATTTATTTTATTTATTACCTATCTTCCCTACTAGAATATACATCCATAAAGCACATAGACTACACAGATCACATTGTGAATGGCGTCCTCTGGAGTCGTACAGTACAGACCCTCCTGGACAGCAGCCTTGTCTCTTCTCCTTTGCACATTTATCCCCTTAAGTCAGAACACTATGCAGCATTACTTGGTCCTCAGTAAATAACCACAGTAGGACAAAGTATATAGTTACTGATAACTCTTTACAAGGAGGGCATTGTATTTGACTAAATTAATTTTGGAGGGTGATGGTCTAATGTACAGAACTGAACAGAACAGTTATTTGGAGAGAACAAATGGATAACTAGAAATAATTTAACATTTATTCCATTAACGTGTTTTCTAATCATTTGGAGTAAAATTAATATGAATTATTGTTTTTACATTCTTTTTGCTCTCAACTGCAATTTTAGGGATCAAAGGAAGCAGTTCCAGGTGCTTGTGGAGAATAAGTTTTATGAGTGGTTGATTAATACAGGACATCTTCAACAGCTGGACAGCCTTGTGCCTCCTGCAGCAGGTTCCAAACAAGCAGCAGGATAAGACTCCTACATCAAAACACAGGTAGGCATTTATAATGCAGACCACTTAAAACAAATTACTTTGGGGAAATATTGTAAGCACACAAAAAAAACTGCACAGAATATTATGTTACCAACTATTGCCAAAATTTTTCCACCACTCCCATCAGCATATACAGACCTTTAGATACCCATGTTTGCCACAGTTTATAGTGAGAAGACCAACAAAATATTTAGGTGGAGCCTATTGAATTATGGGCAAACATAACAGCCAAGTTTTGTCTTTTTTGCCTCTTGCCTGGCAAAATTTGTACTGTCCAAAGATACTACTTTCCCCATACATAGCTTTAGGAATTTTATTCCACCTTCATAACATATCTTTCCTCTTTCCCATCACTCCACACACAAACCAATTAATAAATTAGGTGGTCTTTGTTCATTGCACATGAGCTTTAATAAGTTACCAGAATTAATCCAAATGAAGATTTGAATTCTGAACTCTTAAGAGATCATAGATTCAATGGAGGAGAAGATGGATAGAGACAAAATTAATGGAAATTATTTAATCCAAATGTGTAGTATTCTTTTTTTTGTTTGTTTGTTTTTATTAAATCTTTATTGTTCAGATTATTACAGTTGTTCCTCTTTTTTCCCCCCAGAGCTCCCCTCCACCCAGTTCCCACCCCATCCTGTCTTCATCCATAGGTGCACGATTTTTGTCCATTCTCTTCCCGCATCCCCCACACCCCTTTCTCCCCCAAGAATAGTCAATCCACTCCCTTTCTATGCCCCTGATTCTATTATAATCACCAGTTTATTCTGTTCATCAAATTATTTATTCACTTGATTTTTAGATTCACTTGTTGATAGATGTGTATTTGTTGTTCATAATTTGTATCTTTACCTTTTTCTTCTTCCTCTTCTTAAAGGATACCTTTCAGCATTTCATATAATACTGGTTTGGTGGTGATGAACTCCTTTAGATTTCCTTATCTGTGAAGCACTTTATCTGACCTTCAATTCTGAATGATAGCTTTGCTGGATAAAGTAATCTTGGTTGTAGGTTCTTGGCATTCATCACTTTGAATATTTCTTGCCACTCCCTTCTGGCCTGCATAGTTTCTGTTGAGAAATCAGCTGATAGTCGTACGGCTACTCCCTTGTAGGTAACTGACTGTCTTTCTCTTGCTGCTTTTAAGATTCTCTCTTTGTCTTTTTCTCTTGGCATTTTAATTATGATGTGTCTTGGTGTGGTCCTCTTTGGATTCCTTTTGTTTGGGGTTCTCTGCGCTTCCTAGACTTGGAAGTCTATTTCTTTCACCAGGTAGGGGAAGTTTTCTGTCATTATTTCTTGAAATAGGTTTTCAATATCTTGCTCTCTCTCTTCTTCTGGCACCCCTATAATTCGGATGTTGGTGCGCTTGAAGCTGTCCCAGAGGCTCCTTACGCTATCTTCGTATTTTTGGATTCTTTTTTTCATTTTGCTTTTCTGGTTGGGTGTTTTTTGCTTCTTCGTATTTCAAATCTTTGACTTGATTCTTGCAATCCTCTAGTCTGCTGTTGGAACTCTGCATAATATCCTTTATTTCAGTCAGTGTATGCTTAATTTCTAATTGGTCCTTTTTGATAACCTCGAGGGTCTCACTAGATTTCTTGAGGATCTCACTACATTTATCGGCGGTCTCACCAGACTTTTTGAGGGTCTTACTAAATTTATCAGCGGTTTCTAGAAAGTTCTTGAAAAACCTTAAAAGTGTGGTTTTGAACTCTATATCCAGTCGTTTGCTTTCCTCCATTTCTGTCATTTGTGTCCTGTTTCTTTGTCTCCGCATTTTTTATGCTTCCCTGTGTTGGTAGAGTGGCTTTGTGTGCTAGGTGTCCTATAGGGCCCAGTGGCTCAGCCTCCCCAATTACCTAAGGTGGACACTCTTGGTGCACCCCTTTGTGGGCTTTGTGCACAGTCTTTTTGTAGTTAAGCCTTGATTGTTGTAGGTATCACTGGGAGGAATTGACCTCCAGGCCAATTGGCTGTGAGAGTCAGCTGTGTCTACAGTGGGAGAACTTCTGTGCTGAAGACACCCCTCCGGGGCAAGACTTGCTTCAGTGGGGCTTTGGTGCTCGCTGAGTTTGCCCCCTGAGTGTGTCCCTTATGGATCTGAGGAGTTGTAATCTGGATGGTCCCACTCTGACCACTGGGTACACTGGCTCTTGGATCTAAGGAGGTGCTAATTTAGCCTCTGCCTGAGGCTACCCAGCAGGAGCTATGAAGAGATCTGCAGATTCCCCTTCCTTGTTTGGGGTTTGGAGGTGCCCAAATGAGGCCCAGCTGTGAAGCAATGCAAGCTGCTCTGGGGCCTTGGGCCTTCTCTTGGAAGTTCTGGGTCTGTCTGGCCCAGTTGCAGTTTGTTAGGTAATTTTCAGATTGCAAAGGGCCAGGGCATTCATATGCAAAAGCCTCTGCCGCAGCTTGGGTGGGGCAGGGTCTCAGGGAATCAACAGGGCAGAGCAAGCAGCTATGGCTGATCCTCAGCCCTGCCCTAGGGGGCCCCGCGTCTCAGTGTCCTGGTAATCGCTGCAAGCACCTTTGAGAGAAAGCCGCCCTCGAATTCCGAGTTCTGCCCGCCGCCGCCAGACAGTCCAGTTTCTCCCTGTATGAGTCTGGGTCCCCAGAGACTCACCCGGAACTGGAGTTCAGAGCAGTCGGGAGCTTGTGACTCCCTCCTGATTCAAAAAGACAGCCGTGTCCTCAGTTGCCAGCCCTTGCCCTGTGCGCCTCTGTACCTCTGCACTTCCGCACCTCTGCACCTCCTCTGAGTCTCAGTGTGCTTTTCTCTTTCCTTCTAGTTGTAGAATTTCCACTCAGCCAGCCTTGCTGTGGTTCTGGATGATGTCCGTTTTGTCTTTTAGTTGTATTTTTGAATTTGTTGTGGGAGGCAGCAATTTCCGGTGTTTACCTATGCCGCCATCTTGGTTTCTCTGTAGTATTCTTTTTATAGACATTAGTATACTTTGCCATTTTAAAGATTGACAATAGAAAAACAAAGGACATAAATAGGTAGAAAAAATACAAAACACAAAGATACTTTCACTTAAAATTAAAGAAATATAGGATACTATTTTTCATCTATCGAATTGGCAAAGATAAAAAACTGATGGTATACAACACTGGCAAGACATTTCACTTACCATTGGGGAAAGTGTAAATTTGTGCAACCTCTTTGGAGGATAGTTTGGCAAAATCAAAATTAAAAATACATGTATTCTTTGACTTAGTAATTTCACTTTTTAGATTTATCTTATAAATACACTCATGTATGGAAAGATCTCTGTAAAAACTATGTTCATTGCAGGATTGTTTGAAATAGCTGTAGACTGGAAACAACCCACATGCTTCTCAATAGAGGACTGGTGCCTAATGAACTGGTGCATTCATGTCATGGAATGCTCTTTTAAAAGGATGAGGTGTATCTGAATGTGCTGATATTGAATGATCGCTGAGCCAGGGGTGGGAGGTGTGGGATGAATGTGTGTGTAAAATGTTCCCTTGTGTGTTTGAAAAAAGGAAAAGATTATCACACATATTTATATGCTAATTATATGCCTTAAAATTTCTAAAAGATAATAAATTATTAACAGTAGTTATCTTTAAGAAATGAGACTGGGAAAACATTTTAAGTTTTTTTATTGAACTATAATTCACTTACTTACAAATCACCTTTCTAAAGTTAAAAATTCAGCAGCTTTTATTATATTCACAAGTTTGTACAACCATCACCATTAACCCAGAACATTTTCATCACCCTAAAAATAAACCCCAAACACATAGACAGTTACTCCTTATTCCTCCAACTGTGGATATCTTCTTTTCCCCCAGTATTTGACAGTCGCTAATATTTCTTAATTTGTCAACTCTGGACATTTCATATAAATGAAATCATATAACATGTGGCCTTTATATCTGGTATTTTTCACTTAGCATAATGTTTTCAAGGTTCATCCATGTAGCATCTCAGCATGTCAGTCCTTTTTATGACTGGATAATACTCCATTATATAGATTATACTGCACTTTATCTGTTCATCAGTTGATGGACATTTGAGTTGTTTCCACTTTTTAGCTATTGTGAATAATGCTGCTATGAACTTTTGTGTATAAGTTTTAATATAGAAATGTTTTTATTTTTCTTGGGTGTATACCTAGGAGTGGAAGGTCATATGTTTAACTTTTGACTAACTGCTCAACTGTTTTCTAAAGCTGTGTACTAATTCCTTATTGTTTACTTTATATATTGTTTGCATTTTTAAAAGTTATTTTTACTAAAGAAATTTACAATATTTAGTTAGTAAATGCTATGATTAAGAACTGGAAATCTGCTTGGCTGGTGTGGCTCAGTGGTTAAGCATCAACCCATGAACAAGAGGTCACTGGTTCGATTCCCAGTCAGGGCACATACCCTGGTTGTGGGCTCCATTCCCTGTAGGGAGCATGCAGGAGGCAGCCAATCGATGATGTTTCTCTCTATCCCTCTCCCTTCCTCTCTCTCTTAAAAAAAAAAAAAATCAATAAAAACATATTTTAAAAAAATGCTAATATGGCCCAAAATTTTAAAAAATAAACAAAACACAAAGAATTGGAAATCTGATGAAGATTATAAAGAAACTAGAGGCCCAGAGCACAACATTCGTGCACTGAGCGGGGGGAGGGGGGGGTCCCCTCAGCCTGGCCTGAGCCCTCTCGCAGTCCGGGACCCTGAGGGGTCCTTAGTGCTGTTGTGGAGGCGGGAGAGGCTCCCACCACTGCTGCTGCATTAGCCAGCTGTGAGCCCAGCTTCTGGCTGAGTGGCACTTCCACAGGGGGAGCACACTGACCACCAGGGAGCAGCTCCTACATTGAGCGTCTGCCCCCTGGTGGTCAGTGCACGTCATAGTGACCTGTCATTCCACAGTTCGGTCGATTTGCATATTAGCCTTTTATTATATAGGATGGGAACTATAACGGTAAAATTTTAGTTTAAACTAATCCTAATAACCTGCTAATTTTTAAGGTTTATGTATGAATCTCTTTTTTTTATTATGAACTAGTGTGTTCCTCAGAGAAAAAGGAATATAATTATCTTTAAACTTTATGTATTTTATTACTCCTAATTAATCTCAGACCTTGAAAATTTATGTGATTTTATAATTACAAGGGTTTTTTTCCTAATTATTTGCAGGAAGGCAATAGAAAATATGGTTAATTTAAATTTTTCTTTTATCTTCAGGGCCCTGGAAACATGAATGGAAGCTATTCATTGGGAAGGTGCTCTTGTTACTTTAAATGACTTTGGGCTTTCTCTTCCTTGATTTCCATTCTATACTCATTTATTACCATTTCAGTTGAATTTTAGGTAAACTAATTACCATATAAATGTACTGTTTATAGAATATCAGAAGATTCATCTTTGTGATGCCAAAATGAAAAGTTGATGAAGTCAGTCCCATTGTATATATGTTCATATTACAGTGATTGAATGTAGATTTAAAAGTTAACTTCACATTTTAATTTGTATTATAAAAGGGTTTCATCCTTTCTGGTGTTAAGAGTTCTATAGTTCTTTGTAACTATTTAAAAAGAAATAGCTACTTTTCTTCAAAAATAATTGGAAAGAAAGTATGATTGTTGGTATATAAATATAGCAGAGATAGTTTTGTACAAAGATATTTTAGTCCTTAAAGTATGAAACTTAAACTGTAAAATCTTTATTTTTCATTTTTTGCTTCAGATTTTCAATAAACAAAGCTCTAAAAGTAATTTTCTCCTTTTGATAAAAAGTTAAGCTTCACTTTTAACTTTTGAAAAGGTTCCCAGTGTTATTCTGTGATGTTATATCAAAATAAAGTTTACATTTGATTGGGAAAGCTGTGTTCTTTAAGATAATGTAAAACAATTATCAAATTAGTAAAATGAATCTGGTTGCTGATAAATGTTGTTTTATCTGCTCATTGACTATTTAATTAGTAATTATATCAAAAAAGGGCTTGATCTTTTATTTCTAAAATGAAAATTAAACCTCAGACTGTGTTAATTCTAATTGAGGTTTTCATAGTTTTATTTTAAGGTGAAATGCGAGCAAGCAGAGTGTTATCACATAAACATTGGAGTTATGGAAGTGTATTTTGTAAATTGCTGTTGGTTAATAAAATTAATGGTATTAATTACTTTCTTTAAAATTTATAAAATTCTCAAAACTACACATATAACTGAATACTTTGTTTCTCATATCAAGGTACATTTATCATTTTCTGAATTGACCATAATATATCTTGGGGCATCTCATTTATAAAAATATTTGTTGGATACTTGGTTGGTAGAAAGATGAGGAAGTTGGACTTTTGAGAAAAATATATTGACCAGGAAAAGTAAAATGGAGGTGGGGTTTTTTTCGTGTGTGTGTGTGTGTGTGTGTGTGTGTGTGGTCTTTTTTAGCATATATAAGATGTAATCTCATTCTTAAAGTCAGAGGTATATTAAATGCCAACATGTTCTCTAAACAGGTCCCAGTATGATATTGCAGAGAAATGCCACCTGGCTTAGCTAAACCTTTGCAAATTCAAGAGTCCCTATAGTAGCTTTCTGTGTTAGGCTACATATGTAGCACCCTTTCTTGTGGATTAGAATTGTGTGTGTGTGTGTGTGTGTGTGTGTGTGTGTGTATGTGTGTGTTTAAAAAATTTGCAACTTAACAGTTGTAAGAATCTGAATTCCTACATAGATTCACCAAGTGTTAACATTTTGCAACATTTCACTTTACCACTCTTTATACAGTATTACTAGAGGACCAGTGCACGGAATTCATGCACAGGTGGGGTCCTAAGGTCTGGCCAGTGATCAGGGTTGACCGAGGCCTTCCTTCATTCTGCACTGCCCCCTGGTGGTCAGCGCACATCATAGTGAGCAATAGAACTCCCAATCTCCTGGTCGAACTCCCATGGGGACACTTTGCATATTAGTCTTTTATATATATAGATTACTTTCTTTTGCTCAATGATTTGAGAGTAGGTTGCAGTCATCTTGGGCCCTTACTCCTAAATACATTAGCATCTATTTCATAAAAACACAGACATTCTCTTACCTAGCTAGTCATAGTACAATGATTAAATTTCAGAAGTTTAACATTGGCACTATAGTATTATCTAATTTACAGTTTATATTAAAACTAGTGGCCCAGTGCATGAAATTCATGCACATTAAAAGGGAATTAATTAAGGAAATATACACTAATAAAAGAGAAATATGTAAATTGGTCATCACTCCGCTATGCCCACCAGCCAATCAGGATGAGTAT
Source organism: Myotis lucifugus (assembly GCF_000147115.1). Classification (NCBI taxonomy): domain Eukaryota; kingdom Metazoa; phylum Chordata; class Mammalia; order Chiroptera; family Vespertilionidae; genus Myotis; species Myotis lucifugus. Next base: position 8,693,533 of record NW_005871062.1, read on the forward strand.
GCAAATTAACCCAATAAAGATGGCAGCCCGAGCGAAGACTGAAGATGACTGAAGACTGAAGAGGCTTGGCTTCTCCGCTGTGGCCGGACCAAAGACCTGGGTCCCGGGTACCAGAAGAAAACCGGTGCTGGCAGCCAGGGGAAGGAAGGCCTATTGTGCGAATCTTCGTGCATTGTGCCTCTAGTATTTTAATATTGCTATTTGCCCTTTCTCTATAATAGAAGTATCAGAGATGAAAGAAAATTAGTAAAATGTATATGAAAATCTTCCTCCTGTCAGAGTCTGAGGCATGCCGTGGGACCCAGAGTCAAGTCCCCGCCCACCCGCATGCACCTCAAAATCGCACGAGACCCAAACCCAGCCGGCCCCACCCCCATTGGGTGAGATCCAGACCTAGTCGACTTCACCCTTGTCAAGCCCCGCCAGGTGGGGGGGCACAGCCTCAGGTCCCCTGTCAAGCCCCGCCAGGTGGGGGGCGCAGCCTCAGGTCCCCCGGCGCTGGGGCGGGGGCGCAGCCTGAGGTCCCCCGTCAAGCCCCACCGTGCAGGGGGTGCAGCCTCAGGTCCCCCACCCCGGCCCAGTGCCCCACAGCCTCAGGTCCCTGCTGATCGCTCATTATAGGAACCCCGCCTCCACTGTGGGCACAGCCATCTTGTGATGGCGTGATGGAGTGAGGGTCAATTTGCATATTACCTCTATTGTATAGGATTTTTGCTAATTGTTACAAAGATGTCCTTTGTTGTGATTTTTTTATTCAAACACAAGATCATGCATTTCTTTTAAGCTATGTAAATTTTGTTGCTTTGCAACATGTCACTTCTGTTCAGAAATAGAGGATATCCTTTTGACTCATCTCCTGCAAGTTTTATTGAAGAAAAAAAAGATATTTGGGATTTCAAGGTGGCTGCTTTCTAGAAAACCAAATTTACCGTGTAAGAGGACCATTTTTATTTTTTATTCTGAAAACTTTGGCTGAGTTTTGGTGTCTTGACTCAGCAAAGTCTGTCATTCAGCAAGGCTTGGTAAGCATGAAAGTGGGTACTGAAGCTTTCCTTTATTTTATAATCCCAATTGTTTTTCTAGAAACCATCAATAGTTTGTAAATGACTGACTCAATTTTTGGATCCTATTCTCATGACCAAGCAAATGTTTGACTTGAAACCATCCCAGTATAAATGTCTCTGTGCCTCTAACTCTGAATCTATTCCTGGATTTCAGCACTGGAGAAACCCATCAAAAATGTCTAAAACTGGAACAAAGGTAAATAAATGCTGATTTTTAGCCTAACTACTTTCTTTTTACCTAATGATACATTGAAAAAAACATGTAGAAAAGCTTTAGCTACTTTCCCTGCTGGTGAGTATGATAGTGTTTAGAAGGTTAGGATAGGGAGAGAAGATTAAGACATGCTTATTATATTCTCTAACAGAATTATCAAACAGTTCGTTAAGGGGTTATCAGTATGTGTGGTGCTATGTTGAATACTGTACAAGTATATAACATGTAAATACCATGATTTCTGTCTTCCAGAAACTAATATTCCATGCACTTCCACAGGAATAGGTATGCTGATCAGAGGATTATGTGAAGCAGAAAGCTTTTGGTATTCAATGAAAATTTTGTTTTATGAAATTTAGCCTCAGCCATTAATATTTTAAAAGGCCAAGGTGGATGGAACAATCAAGAGAATTAAATCCTACATATCCTCTTCATTCAAGCAGTTACTCTAACCCTTTGCCCCAAATAAAGTGCTTATTAAGTTAAGAAAATTACCTTTAAATATTTGATTTACAGTTGTTGAACTGGCTATTTTATCCTGAGGCAGGGCTTTGGGAATGAGGGAATGTACCTTCATTCTCTTTTTAGCTCTTCCACTGACCAGGGACTGAAGCAAAGCCATTTGTTCCTGATTCCCCCCATCCCCCACCCCCCACCCCGACTTTTTACTTCAAAAACTTTCAAACCCATTGCATCATTTTAGAGAGCACCTATTAATATGTTCTAGAACTGGTTAGTGCCTGATTATTTTCCTTTTAGAAAATAGAACTAATAATCATACTTGTTATTCAGAAGGAGAAAAATGAGACAGTGTCTTTAGTGCTCTGAATTTCTTGATAATATGCCAAGCACATCCCACTGAGAATGTGCAGTCCTAGAGAGATATCCATGTACCTCGATGGAAAGCTGTTACAAAATCACCTTAGATGAAAACATCCCTGCTTTCAGAGATTTCCGAAGTAGTAATGGTGTGCTCTCTCATTTCTTCTGGCTGGACTTTTGCTTAAGTTAAATAACCTTTGTTAGCTAGACCAAAGAAGACTGCATCTCTTTCTCTTACTCTCCCTTTCCCACTGTCTTGCTAGCAGTTTAATCAGAGGAGTTAAGGGCTTGTCAGAAAGAACATACTGTGTTTGTTTTTGTTGCCTCTGGAATACTTGAGACACTTTTCTTTCTGCCACATTGGATTAGTAGGCTATTTTTCAAAAAGTCAACTTGAAAACAAGAGGAATTTTGAAATTTTAGGCAAATCTGCACATTTCTTAGCCTTTTCTGCAGATTCCCCTCCCACCCCCAAAAGTTAAAACCTTCTCTTAGCTGACCATAGAGTAGACTTCATAGACCTACAAATGGAAAGTGAGTAGATTTGCAACATTCTCTGGGCCCTGAGAGTTAGAAGGTCTCCCTGAAAGGTGAGCTTGGTCCTGGAGCTCAGTAATAGTTCCATGGCAACATTAGTGCTTTGTTTCACTCTTAGGATGGTTAGCTGCTCTGCTGGGAGGTTGGACAGCAAGGTGAACTTGTAGAATATCGTGTATATTTCACTTCTCAGCTATTGATGTCAGTCAGACACATGTGCAGAAGGCAGTAAATGTGAGAAACAATGAAGGAAAAAGATGATACTAAATTTCCCATAACATATCCCTTGCAAAGGCTCTTTTGTGATTAGTTGGCTGAAAACCAAAGGTAAGTTGAATTAAGAACTTGGGTCTATCTATTCATAGAAATGTTACCTTGATTTTCCTAAAGATCTTTTCACAGGTTTTGGGAAAAACCCCTCAGACTCAGAATCAGTCTTGTTCTGTTTCTAAGAGAGTAAATTCTATTTGTCAAACAGGGATAGCTGTGTAGGTAGGAAGACAGCAAAAGGGAAAATAAAGTAAAATAAAATGAACCACAGATTACTAACCAGGAATTTGCACTGCAGTCCTCTCACTTGCCTGCAACTAACTGGTCACTACATAGTGACCATAAGAAAGTTAATTAACTTCTTTTTCTGTAACAACTATAAGAAAAGCTTATTGGCAATTAGGAACTAGGTATTAAACTAATTGCTTTATCTACATTATCGCATTGGACCCTCAGAGCAATCCTGTGCAGTAGATACGATGATCCAGTTTTACAAATGAAGAGACTGAGCCTCAGAGAGATTCAATGGCTTGTTCAAGTCACAGAGCCAGGGACTAGTGGTGCTGCTATTTTATTTTCTTTGTTTTTTTATCTGTAAACAGGGGCACCATATATCTTTAAATACTAGTACAGTGGGGCCTTGACTTACGAGTTTAATTCGTTCCGTGACGGAGCTCGTAACTCAAATTACTCGTATGTGAAATCATAAAGTGAACGAGTGAGACACGTGATGCTGGGCCGATGTTGTGGTGTTCACTGTGATGTTCGCTGGGCCAACTAGCGGTGGGGTATCTGAAGCTGGCTCGTAACCCGAATTTTAGCTCGCAACTCAAAGCAAAAAATCGGCGGAGAGACGGCTCATATCTCGAAAAACTCATTAGTCGGGACACTCGTAAGTCAAGGCCCCACGGTATATGCTGCGCTAAAATTGGAAAAGGAGCTGAAGAGATGAATTTGGGAAGGGGCGAAAGGAGATAAAGTAGATGATTAGGGGTGGGAAAGAAGCTTTTAGGGAACAGGAAATAAAAGAGATGAAATGGGAAAGGTAAAGGGGAGATTAAGATAGAAGGAAATAATTATTAGTAGGGAACCATCTAGAAAGAACTACATGGGGTGGAAGAGAATGAGGTTTTATGTCCATTTGTGAGTCATTCTTGGTTTCTTCTCACCTTTATTCTCTGCATCTAATTAGTCACCAAACCCTAAATTTCTTTTGCACGTTTTCTCATCATCATTCACATTGCCATTGCCTTTCCATTGGCCCTCATCACTTACCTTGCCTATAACAACCATCTATTTCCAGGTACATCTCCCGCATTATCACCAAAGGGATTCTAGCATGGCTCCTGTGTCTCTTTTCTGCCTTTATTTCCTAATACTTAACAAATACTCAATGTAATGGCCCCTACAATGGCTCATAATCTCTCACTCCTTTATTCCTTTGAACAGGCTATCCTTTTTCCTTTGCCTGTTGAGAAAACCCCTACTTAGCCTTCAAACCTCACCTAGAAGATCCTCTCCAGACTAGTTGGCTCTGCTCCTCCTGGTTTTCTCCTTTTAAACCGATAGAGCAAAGAGTCACAAGGTGGCAGCATAACGCCAGGGAATTAACTTCTTATGATGCCTGTGACTTCAGTTTTAAATGATAACCTAGCATTGATTTTTGGTTGAGGAATTATAGCCCATTTGGTCTAGTGGTTGTCAGACACTGTTTCATGAAAACCTGGGTTATTTCTTGTAACTCTATCCCCTATTTCAACCAGAAAAGCTCTGAGTTTTATTTCACAGCCAGGACGACCAATGTAGTCTATTCCTTTCATTTGACAAATAGGACTTGGAGCCGAGAGACGGCTTGACTAAGGTAGTGGGGCTGATTATGGAGATGCAGCTCTAGAGCCCAGGTTTATTATTTCGTTTTGCAGGGCTGCATGTTTTCCAAGGCCATCACAGATCCAAGGGGGTACCCCAAGCATTCTGTTAGAAACTGGGGAAGAGCTTGAAACAGAACATGTTGTTACTTTGCAACAATTTTCTTGGCAATAAAATAATACAGAACATAATATGGTATATTTTCATGCTCTATCCATCTAAAATAAGTTCTCTAAAGTTAAGGTCTGTTTATTTTTCCTATGTATCTTCTATTTCACCTAGAATGAATACCTGCATTTACACTTATTTGCCTTCACCAAACATTTATTGAGGGGCTGACAAGTGCTGGGCACAGTGGTTTTTAGCACAAATGAGGTTTGGTCTTCACCCTTGAAAGAAGTCCACTAGGAGGTCTGGTGGGAGAGAGAGACATATTAGTAGATAATTTATTGTGTAATGTGATAAGTACAGTGAGCCGTGGGAACAAAAAGCAGGAAGCAGTGAGCTTGAGTCTGAAATTGCCGGCTTATATTAGAGTACTTTTTGTTTTTTTTATGTTAAGCCCTCAGAAAGTACTCATTCCTATCGTTGACAACCAAAGTTGTCTGTCAGAAGGTAAATGTTATAAAGTAGAGCAAAAATGTTATAAGGTAGAGCAAAAATGGAGAAGGAAGGAATTTCTGAAGTGGGGAGTATGCTCTTAATTTTTATCTTATGTATGAATGATGCCACCCAACTGCTCAGTTCTCTTTGTTTGCCCTGTACTTCAGATTACTTTCTATGAAGACAAAAAATTTCAAGGCCGCCACTATGACTGTGATTGCGACTGTGCAGATTTCCACATGTACCTGAATCGCTGCAACTCCATTAGAGTGGAAAGAGGCACCTGGGCTGTGTATGAAAGGCCCAACTTTGCTGGGTACATGTACATCTTACCTCGGGGCGAGTACCCTGAATACCAGCATTGGATGGGCCTCAACGATCGCCTGGGCTCCTGCAGGGCTGTTCATCTGGTGAGCCTGGTGGCACTCTCACTGTCTCCACGCTTTTTTGTTTTACGTGAAAGTTTTTTTGAGGTTTTTCTACTTCTTAATGGGAAGCTGTCTTTTTTGGCTGTGGAGGCTTAAATAAAATCTTAGCTCAGTTCATCATAAGACTGAATACACTAATTATTTCCATAGCACTTTTGCTACCTCTTGAGGATTTTAAGGAATTAAGCTTTTAAGTCAGCTGTTTCAGTCAGTGCACAGTGGGGATGGGAGTTTGGATCATCTAGATTTCAAGATGGTGGGTTCTGAACCATCCTGTTCTCTGAGTCTGTGACCTGCTGGTGATTTCCATAATGGTTACTGTTCGTTTCCTTCTGTTTTTTTAGTCTAGTGGAGGCCAGTATAAGATTCAGATCTTTGAGAAAGGGGATTTTAATGGTCAGATGTATGAAACCACTGAAGACTGTCCTTCCATCATGGAGCAGTTTCACATGCGAGAGCTCTACTCCTGTAAGGTGCTGGAGGGTGCCTGGATTTTCTACGAGCTACCCAACTATCACGGCAGGCAGTACCTTCTGGACAAGAAGGAGTACCGGAAGCCCATCGAATGGGGTGCAGCTTCCCCAGCTGTCCAGTCTTTCCGCCGCGTTGTAGAGTAATGACATGGATGGGCCATAAGCTTCTTCCTAGGGGCCAAACACTGCTGGCCTTGTCATCAAATAGGCATCATAAATAAAACAATTGGCATGCACTCCACTGTTGACTGTTGCCTCTCCTTAAACACTCTTAGGGATCAAATAGTATCCACCAGAGTGGGCAGTTATACAAAGCAACTAACTCAAAATGAGACTGCATGAAAAAGACTAGAAAATCATAGTGCCACATGTTGCTAATTTTGTGTTAATTCACAGGTACTATAATAATAGCTGCCATTCATTGAGTGCTTTTATTATGCCATTTTCTCTTCACAACAATCCTGAAAAAGAGGTGGTTCATCTGCATCTTATGAATAAGGAACCAGAAGTTTAGAGAATTAAAAACTTGCCCAAGTTCACCAGCTTGTGAATGACGGGACCAGGATACTTAGGTTTCCAAAGCCCTGTTCTTTTCTTTTTATTTTTAACTCATTCAACACATATTGGCTGGGGATCTGTGTACATCATGTAAGTACACAACCCTGGGATAGTGTACCTATCAAACAGGGCTATTACTTGAAAATAGTAGTGCCATAAGTCTCTTGAAGTCCTTTACGATCCAGAGATTCCTGTGCCAGTTACCTCTCAACCCTCAGTTCAGTTTATCTGTAAAAAGAAAGGACATGTGAAACAATTTATGCCTGCTTTAAAATAGTTGGGATGGCCATAGCTGGTTTGGCTCGGTGGATAGAGCGTCGGCCTGCGGACTCAAGGGTCCCAGGTTCGATTCCGGTCAAGGGCATGTACCTTGGTTGCGGGCACATCCCCAGTAGGGAGTGTGCAAGAGGCAGCTGATCAATGTTTCTCTCTCATTGATGTTTCTAACTCTCTATCCCTCTCTCTTCCTCTCTGTAAAAAATCAATAAAATATATTTTTTAAAAAATAAAATAGTTGGGATGGAGTTTTATTGAATTCTTACTTTGAGATTTTACTAGTATTTATTTAGTCTTGAAGGAACTGGGGCATTACTAGTAATGTTTAGTGAATATCCCACTAAACTGGGATACTCTGGATGCACCTGTCTTTAGAGAGATGGCAAAGCTCGTGTCTCCTAGGAGTTTTTCCTGCAAAGGACGAGTAGAACAGCCGAGGAGCCTCCCTTTGTATTCATTTCAGTCTGTACTCTAGTGTGCAGTGCATGCTCTCCCCTGAGTGCTTTTATTCATTTGTTAACTTCAGCCCTGCCTCCTGTCATTTTTTTTCATTTTGAGTGAAGGACTTTGAGAAATTTAAGTGAAAGTGAGCGAGAAAGACATGATACACTGAGGAGGAATAGGAGGCCACTTGCTGAGCTGCAGAGCTCTGGACCTTGTCACCCTACCATGAAGTTAACTTTCCTTATCTCCACAATGAGGAAGGAGAGCCAAATGCTCACTCAAGTCCCATCGAACATAAACATTCTAATTCTCTGAAGGCCAGGACAATGCTGAAAGACTAACTGATGTCTAAAGACCACTAACATTTATTTTTAGAGGCACAATTTCTGGGAATGACCTTGGAGATTCTGCCTCTCCTTTTCTGCAGAGGATGCTGAGGGGGTAACAGTCAGTGACTGCCAGTCTTTCCTCTCAGACCAACTGCTGCCGTGTTCCAGTCCTTGGTGAGCTGGTCACAGTCTGTTCACAACAAGCAGAAAAGCAGTTCTGGCAGCAGGATAGGAAAACAGGCATCAGGATGACTAACTACGATCTCAGAGAAGTAGAAGATGGCTTTTGACAAATAAAACAATTATTTGGGGATGTTTTATGCCTCTTGGTTCATACCCTGGTCCAGAAAGAGATTGCCACCATTCTCCCCAGCCATGGACACATTAATCAACTTGCATGTAAAAGGAATTTTACTAGCAATCAACATTACAGTAAAAAACACTGTATGCCCTTATCTATCAATCAGCCCCAGTTCTGATAGAACATTCTGCCATTAGAGCCAAAAGCACCTGTCATGGACACCCATGGGTTGTTATTTATAAGTATTACCTCTCTCTGCTTTTTATTGTTTTGCTGCTCTAAAATGGGGGAGGAGGTGTCTCAAGAAAATAGGGCAATGGCTTACTTAGACCATTGTAGTCCTGTTTCCATTGTAGTCCTGTTTCCATTCTACGCATTCCTCAGACACAAGTCGTTGAATATTTCCCAAACATAGAGCCCACTTCCTCAAAATGTAACACCAGGGGCTCTTCTTTAAAGCCTTTATAGTAGTGGAATCTAAAAACAAAACAAATAAAACAAACCCATAGATACAGAGAACAGCTGATGGTTGCCAAAGGGGAGGAGGTGGGGGGTTTGGGAGGGAGTATAGGGGAGTTAAATGTGACCAGTTATTTATTCCTTTATTCAAGGAAAATAAAATTTAAAAATAAAGCCTCCAGGTAGGGTTGCCAGATTAAGTAGTAGACAGAATTAGTGAATCCCAAATCAGATAAGTCAGATATAAACATAGTATAAGTATATCCCAAGTTTTGGATGGAATATACTTACACTAAAACATTATTTGTCATTTGTCTGATATATAAACTTAACTGCATTCTGTATTTTTATTTGCTAAATACAGTGGGGCCTTGACTTACGAGTTTAATTCGTTCCATGACGGAGCTCATAACTCAAATTACTCGTATGTCAAATCATAAAGTGAACGAGTGAGACACGTGGTGCTGGGCTGCTGTTGTGGCGTTCACTGTGACGTTCGCTGTGCTAACTAGTGGTGGGGTATCTGAAGCTGGCTCATAACCCGAGTTTTAGCTCGCAACTCAAAGCAAAAATTGGCTGAGAGATGGCTCATATCTTGAAAAACTCGTTAGTCGGGACACTCGTAAGTCAAGGCCCCACTGTATGGCAATCCTATGCTTAAAGGGCAAAGCAAAGGGGTGACATGGCACTGAAAGAGAGTCAAAGTCTTTCATTGAGTCAGAATCTCCCTGTAAGTTTCAACCTCTATTCTAGTTCTGCTTTTCATTTAATTCTTCATTCTCTTTAGGCAAGCATGTCAAACTCAAAGGCTAACATGGCCAAATAAGGTTTAAGTTGATTTGGGCCGCAGAAAAAACAAAAGCTTCAATTTTTATAGAAACGTAGGTTTATTTCAATAGAGACATGCTGAATACAAAGTACTGAAATAAATGAGTAATTGTTAATATAATAGAACATTTTAATAAAAGTTAACATTCTGTATTAAATATTAACTTACCAGACACTGAATAACTGCACAAATTAATAAGCGTTAACGCAAATAAACCTACTTTTCTAGTTCTCCAAAAGTGGAATATTTCCTATTGCGCACACCAAACAAGTCAGTACAAGACTAATGACATGGCAATCAGCTGCTAAAATATTCGCTGCTAGTATTAGTGGCGAGAAATGGTGCATCTGTGAGTAAGGTGCATAAGGGAAATGAATGCAACATGATTATAGTAATAAGTCATTAGCAAACGTTGCAGTTCATTATTAATAGTATGTATGACAGAATATTATAAAAATTTAAGTTATGAAATTTTTATTAAAATGTTTCTTACATACTGTTTTATTGGCTGGGCCACAAAAATATTTGTTATGGGCCGCATGCAGGCCAGGAGTTTGACATGCTTGCCTTTAGGTATTTAAAGATGCCTCCTGTTCACCTCCACACTCTCATTTCCAAGTGGAACAACTCCTGTTCCTTCCACTGTTTCTCTCTTGATGTGTTGGCTCCCAGATTCCTCTCCATCCTGTGCTGACTGCAGATGATCTTTCCCACTGTTTCAGCTAAAGTCTGACCAGAGCAGAGGATCTGGGGGATTGGGTTCAGTTCTTCCACCTTCCTTTCTTAGATACATACTGCTTTTTCCTTTTTTAAAAAATTAAATTTATTGGGGTGACATTGGTTAATACAATTACATAGGTTTCAGAGGTATAATTCTATAGTATATACTGTTCTGGACTAAGCTCAGTTCTCCTTGAACCTTCTCACCAGCCCTGATAGTGGGCCTGGTCACCCCTTCCCAGGAACTGGCATTCCAGTTCAAGGAGAAAGTTCCCGTCCCCTTTGGAAAGTTAGAGAAATGGATTCAAATCCTGCCACTTCCACATGTTAGCTCTAAGTCACACAATCTAATATGTATAACCTTGATTTCCTTATCTGTAAAACAAAGACAACACTTGCTCTGTAGGCATTAAAGTAATGTATGAAAAACACATAAATATATGGTCAGTTCTTATTATGTGCAGTAGTTATATTCTTTTTTTAAAATATATTCTTATTGAGAACCAAGATGGCGGCATAAGGTATACACCTGTACGTGCTGCCTCTCACAACCACACCAAAACTACAATTAAAAGACAAAATGGCTATCATCCAGAACCATGGGAAAGCTGGCTGAGTGGAAGTTCTACAACTAGAAGGAAAGAAAAAAGCGCATTGAGACTGGGAAGGAGGTGCAGAGGTGCGGAAGAGCAGAGGTACGGAGGTGCACAAAACAGGTTGGCAACTGGGTGCGTTGGTTTTTCAATTAGAAGGGAAATACAACCTCCCGACTGCTCTGAACTCCAGTTTCTGGTGAGACTGCGGACCCAGATTCCTACTGGGAGAAACTGGACTCTCTGGCATCGGGTCTGAAAGGGAGGGTGGCTTTCTCACAGAGGTGCTCACAGGGATCATTGTTACTGCGTGGGGGCGCAGAACGCGGAGACTCATAGACACGGAGACGGCTGACTGGCAGCCATCACTGTTTGTTCTGCCCTGGTGATCCCCTGAGACCCTGCCCCACCCAATTTACAACCCCACCTAAGCTGTGGGCAGCAACTTTTGCATATGAATGGCCTGCCTGTCCTTTTGCAGCCTAACCTAAAAAACTGCATCTGGGTCAGAGAGCTCCAAAACTTCCAAACCCTAAACAAAGAGGAGAAATCTGCAGATCTTGCTGTAGCTCCTGCTGGGTGCCCTCAGGCAGTGACTTTGCACCTCCTTGGAGATCCAGGAGCCAATGTACCCAGTGGTCAGATACCAGATTTCAACTCCTCACATCCATAAGTGACACACTCAAGAGGCAGACTCAGTGAGCACCAAAGCCCCACTGAAACAAGTCCTGCCCCATAAGGGTGTCTCCAGCACAGCAGTTCTTCCACTATAGACACAGCTGGTCCTCACAGCCAATGGTCAATTCCTCCCAGTGATACCAACAGCAATCAAGACTTAACTACAACAAGACTGTGCACCCAGCCCACAAAGGGGTGCACCAAGAGTGTCCACCTCAGGTGATTGGGGAGGCTGAGACACTGGGCCCTATAGGACACCTACCACACAAAGCCACTCTATCAACCCAGGGAAGGAGCCAAAATGCAGAGACAAAGAAACATGTCACAAATGAAAGAAATGGAGGAAAGCAAACTACTGGATATAGAGTTCAAAACCACAGTTATAAGGTTACTCAAGAATCTTCTAGAAACCTCCGAGGAACTTAGTGAGACCTCTGAAGAACTTAGTGAGACCTTCAAGGATCTTAATGAGAATGTCAAAAAAATGGAAAAGGACCAGTCAGAAATTAAGCATACACTGTCTGAAATAAAGAATAATATACAGAAATTCAACAGTAGACTAGAGGATCCCAAGAATCAAATCAAAGATTTGAAATAGGAGGAAGCAAAAATCACCCAACCAGAAAAGCAAAAAGAAAAAAGAATCCAAAAATATGAAGGTAGTGTAAGGAGCCTCTGGGACAACTTCAAACGTACCAACATCCGAATTATGGGAGTGCCAGAAGAAGAGAGACAGCAAGATATTGAAAACCTATTTGAAGAAATAATGACAGAAAACTTCCCCTACCTGGTGAAAGAAATAGACTTACAAGTCCAGGAAGCGCAGAGAACCTCAAACAAGAGGAATCCAAAGAGGACCACACCAAGGCACATCATAATTAAAATGCCAAGGGCAAAAGACAAAGAGAGAATCTTAAAAGCAGCAAGAGAAAGAAACTCAGTTACCTACAAGGGAGTACCCATACGACTGTCAGCTGATTTCTCAACAGAAACTATGCAGGCCAGAAGGGAGTGGCAAGAAATATTCAAAGTGATGAATAGCAAGAACCTACAACCAAGATTACTCTACCCAGCAAAGCTATCATTTAGAATTGAAGGTCAGATAAAGAGCTTCACAGAAAAGAAAAAGCTAAAGGAGTTCATCACTATCAAACCAGGATTATATGAAATACTGAAGGGTATTCTTTAAGAAGAAGAAGAAGAAGAAAAAGGTAAAGATAAAAATTATGAACAACAAAGTGACAACAAATACATATCTATCAACAAGTGAGTCTAAAAATCAAGACCAAAAAAATCTGATGAACAGAATAAATTGATGAATATAATAGAAGCAGGAGCATAGAAAGGGAGTGGACTGACAATTCTCGAGGGTAAGGGGGTGTGAGGGGTGCGGGAAGAGATTGGACAAAAATCTTACACCTATGGATGAGGACAGTGGCGGGGGGCAAGGGCATGAGGTGGGGTGGAAACCGGGTGGAAGGGAGCTATGGGGGGAAAAAAGAGGAACATCTGTAATAATCTGAACAATAAAGATTTATTTTTAAAAGCATATATATATATATATACACACACACACACACAGTGGGGCCTTGACTTACAAGTTTAATTCGTTCCATGAGGGAGCTCATAACTCAAATTACTCGTATGTGAAATCATAAAGTGAACGAGTGAGACACATGATGCTGGGCTGCTGTTGTGGCATTCACTGTGACGTTCGCTGCGCCAACTAGTGGTGGGGTATCTGAAGCTGGCTTGTAACCCAAATTTTAGCTTGCAACTCAAAGCAAAAAAATCAGCCGAGAGACGGCTCGTATCTCGAAAAACTCGTTGGCTCATATCTCGAAAAACTCATTAGTCGGGACACTCGTAAGTCAAGGCCCCACTGTAGATAGATAGATAGATAGATATAGATATTCTTATTGATTTTGGAGAGGAAGGGAGAGAGAGAGACAGAAATATCAATGATGAGAGAGAATATTTAATTAGCTGTGCCTCCTGCACACTCCATGCTAGGGATCATGCCCGCAATCTGGGCATGTGCCCTCATTGGGAATAGAGCCATGGTCTCCTGATTCATAGGTTGATGCTCAACCACTGATCCATACCGTTCGGGCTGCAGTAGTTATCTATACTAATAAAAGGGTAATATGCTAATTAGAGTGAACGTCTTCCAGGAGACCATCTGGATGCCCTTCTGGACAAAGCCGCAGCGGCTGCCTAAGGCTCAGGAAAGCCTTGGATGGTGGCTGCCACTGCCCAAGCTGAGCCCAAGGCTCAGGCAGCCGCGCACAGCTGCAAGGCCCAAGGCTCAGGCAGCCATGGTGGCTGCCAGTGACAGCAGCAGTGGGGTGATGGGGGCGGTGCCTTCCCAATCAGCCAGGTCACCTTTGGCAGAGGGAGGCCAGACTGCGGCTTAGGCTCGGGCCAAGGCAGAGGCGGTTAGGGGTGATCAGGCGGGCAGGGGGCCAAGGTAGGGGTGATCAGGCGGGCAGGAAGGTAGAGTGGTTAGGGATGATAAGGTAGGCAGGCAGAGGGGTTGGGGCAATCAGGCAGGCAGGCAGGCGAGCAGTTAGGAGCCAGCAGTCCCGGATTATAAGAGGGATGTCCGTCTGCTAGACATCTGGCAGATGGACATCCCCCAAGGGGTCCCAGATTGGAGAAGGTGCAGGCCAGGCTGAGGGCCACCCCCTGGCTACCATGCATGAATTTCATGCACTGGACCTCTAGTATTCTATAAAGATGGTGAACATGAATAGTGCATACTAAACTATCATTCCTAGAGGAAATATAGGGTTAGGTGCCTATGAGCCCCTGGTCACAACATTTTTTACAACCAATTAATACATAACCTTTTAAAATTTTTTAAATTTCCAAAATATTATTTATGAAAGCCTAGCTATTAGTCAAATTTTTACCTAGGTGCTAGGAATAAAAGGATGAATAATATATTGTTTCTACCATGTTATATGTCCCTTTAACAATGAATTCCAACTCTATCTAAAAATAGATCCCACACAGGTTACACATAACCTCTTTTAATGTGTGCTTCTATTTAAAGACACATTAATATAGTTGATTCATTAACATTGAACTCACGGCCAACTCCTATCTGAATGAAACTTACCTAACACATATTTTCTCTGTAAGGCACACTGCAGCCTTCTGGTGCTAAGGAGCACTAGACAGCACTTCAGCACTACATTGAGGGTCTTTTCATACAGCAGGATCTCCAACCAATGGAAAGCAATGCAAAACACATAACACAAAAGGTACTTGTTTACCATATGAGAGCTGAAACCAGAGGCAGAGAGCATTTGTTTGACCTCAACTGGGAACACATACATTGGGAGACTCAAATTTTTTGCTGCTCTGCTTGTGTCTGTGAATGACCTTGAAAGCACTGTGAGTAGTGGTTTGGGGATTGCAAACACATTTTAGTGAGTGGGCAAATTCAAAGTATAAAAATCTGTGAATAATGAAGATCGACTGTACTTTACCACCATAGCTAACACGCTAATACCATTTCCTAATACTTAAGTACTTCTGCTACCAAGTTGTTTGTTTTTTCTTTTGTTTACTTGTTTAGCTTTTATATACCATATTTTCCCATGTATAAGACGCTATTTTTTTTCTAAAATCATTATACTGAAAATCGAGGGGCATCTTATACACAGAAGTCAGCCTAGGAGGGAGCCCTATGGCTGCATACCTGTCCATACCTTGTCAAACAGTCTTCCTCCAACCACAAGCCTTATTGTTACTGATGTCAGCTGATGCAGTAATTGGAGGTGGAGGTGGAGAATGCGCAGATGCAACAGGGACCGGAACATTCTGAGCCCATAAAGATGTCAAAAAATAAAAAGATAAATACCAGTAAGCGATTGTCTTACTCTGCAAAATTCAAACTGAATGTAATCAGCTATGCAAAAGAGCATGGAAATAGAGCTGCAGCGAGACAATTTGGACCTCCTCCTATTGAGTGTATGATCAGACAGTGGAGAAAACAGGAAGAACAACTCATTAAGATGCCAAAAAAGAAGAAGGCCTTAAGAGGAAAACCAGCAAAATGTTTAAAATATCGATTTCTTAATTTTGGGTTGGAAAGTGGGGGGCGTCTTATACATGGGGGAGTCTTATACACAGAAAAATACAGTACTTCTTTCTATTCCCCAGTTGTTTTCAGAAAAGCATCTCTGTATTTTTGGCAGATGCTTCATAGTTGGAAAGAAATACATCAGAGTCATCCAACCCATCCCACTGCCTTAACAACAGCCACATTTTTTAAAAATATATTTTTTATTGATTTCAGAAAGGAAGGGAAAGGGAGAGAGATAGAAATATCAATGATGAGAGAGAATCATCAATCAGCTGCCTCTTGCATGGCTGACCCTGGGAATCGAGCCTGAAACCTGGGCATGCACCCTGACCAGGAATCAAACTGTGACCTCCTGGTTCATAAGTCGACGTTCAACCACTGAGCCACACCAGGCAGGCAACAGCCACATTTTTATAGAAGCCTAGCCTTCTCTTAGCTCTCTCATTCGCCTTTCTCCTGGTTCTGGTTGCCACTAATTTCCAAAGTTCGCAGGGTTGTCCCTAGTGTTCACACAACCCACCTTGTGTTGTAGCTCCTACCTAGTCTCTTTACTTGGGGTCTATCAGGTGACAGAGGACAGTGAATCAATCGCCAAACTCTCCTTCCAGCCCTTTGTCTTGGCCAACCTTTGGTACACACAGGAAAGGAGGATTCCTGTGGGTGTGATTTCCAAGCAAGGGAAACCCCTCTGTCCACAGACACCTCCCACCTCTACCTCTTCACTCAAGCCTCAAACTTCAAAATCAGGGAACTTTAGAACTGGAGGGGCTGGGGACTTCCCACATACCATAACAACACAGTGAGATGAAGCTTACTAACCCCAGTTTACACACGAGGAGCTAGGGCTCCAACAGGATAAACAAGTTGTCCAGGGTCACTGGTTCCAAACCTCTTGCTCTTTCCCTGCACTGTGCAGCCTCTGCTTCTCAACCTTCATGAGACAGAGCCATGGAACCTGTTAGTCATAGCACAAGTGATTCCTTTTAAAATAGCCTTGAGATGTCATTCACTTACCACACAATTCACCTATTTACAGTGTACAACTCAAAGATTTTTAGTATGTTCACAGATGTGTGCAGCCATCATCTCAGTCAATTTTAGGATATTTTTGTCCTCAAAAAGAAATCCTATACCATTTAAGGATCTCCACCTTATCTGGCACCCCTCCCCCAGTCCTGAGCAATCACTAATCTACTTTCTGTATCTATATATTTGCTTATTCTTGACAATTCATGTAAATGAAGTCATATATTATGTGGTCTTTTGTGACTGGCTTCTTTCACGTTTTCAAAGTTCATCCATGTTGTAGCAGGTATCCTTGCTCCATTCTTGTTCATGGCCAAATAATATTCCATCATATGAATATTCCACATTTTGTTTATTCATTCATCAGTTGATGGACATTTGAATTGTTTCCACTTCTTGACTATTATGAATAACATTGCTTTAAAAAAGGCTTTGTGTGGACATATGTTTTCATTTCTCTTGAGACATATATACATGCAATTGCTGGGGGCATGAGATATTTCTTCTTGTATGCATTTGGGTCCTTAAAGCCACACAGACCCAGGTTCAATTCTAACTCACTTTCTAGTTGTAAGATTTCAGGCAAACACACCTCTCTTAGTCTGAGCCTTCTCATATGTAAAAAAGAGAGAATTATACCTGCTTCTACTTCTCAGTGGTTTTGTTGCCATTAGATGAAATGATAAGGGAAAATTCTTAGCCCAGTGCCCTACCCAAAGGAGCAGATACTCCATACAGCTATTCTGAAATCTCCTACATGCGGAATCCCCGCAGGGGGAGGCACAGAGCAGTCATTGGCGCTGAAAAGGTTGGAAACCAGGGGGCTGGTGGTCTCTCCAACCCCTCCTGCTTTAATGACCAGTACCTGCGATGCCTGGCCAGCAGGTGGAGGGGGTGGGGAGTGGAGGCGAGGCAGTGGTGGGGGTAGAGGCTATGGGAGAGCCAGAGAGCTCTGTGCAGCAGAGGGGAGTAGCTATTGCACAGAAAGGGAAAGTGAACCTCTCTCTTCATTCCTGCCAGGCCTGTGCTGCCCCCTTGGTCTTCTCTTCTCTTCTGCTAAATGATCTCATTTCCTTTCACTTTAGTGAAAACGGTTTCCCATTTACCCAGCACCAGTGTGACCCTTTGTGAGTCAGCAACTAAGGGGCTCAAAACCCTGGTTGAATGATTCTGGAACTGATTAGCTCTGGGGAAAATCCTGCAGGCAATTTGCCCTTTGGGAGCACAGCGGGCAGAGATTTGTCCCCATTGTTCAAGCCCCACCTCCCTGAATAGGCCACATCGGCCTGTCCACTGAACCATGAGGACAGACCATGGTGGGCCTGGCTGTGGTGCTGACCTCCACATTTTCCCAGTACACACTGGACGGGTAGCCCCGGCTCGCCACAAACCTGACCCTGACTAGGCTGGCATCCCAGCATCCAGTGCTCACATAGAAAGAGACATCTTTAGACTATTCCTATGTGTGGGAGGAGGGGGAAGGGGGCTCTGCAGGTTGCTTACAAACTAGAAATAAAAAAATATCCCAAACTTTCTTTGACGCAAAGTCTCGGGATGCAGCCGCTGTCAGCCCAGCGCCCAGCCAGGAGCGACCCCAGACAGAGCCTTCAGAGTCCCTCCGCCCCCACCTCGCCCGACCCGAGCCTCCGCCCTCCTCGCCGGTCTCCTCGTGGCCATGCAGCGTCCGCTGCATCGCTCAGGACTCAGCCAAGTTCCCCACCTTGGTGCTGCTCCGTGCACCCATCCAACAAAAGCCCCTGGGGCTGTTTGACTTGTCCACTGTGGAAGGTCTGTGAATGGCCGTGCGAGAAGCATTATGAAGATGCACAAGTGCCCTTCACCACGCATAAGAAATCAGAGAAACAAAGCTCAGCGCACAGTGTGTATGGAGTGCAGTAGCCACAGTACACACTGTCAACACAAACGGAACTGCATGTGGTATGTGAAAGATCAGACAGAGGCCGAAAACCAGGACCACAGGCTTTATTAGAGGAGAAGGACCTGCTGGGCTGTCTCCCAAGGGGAGGACAGCAGCACGTGCAGGGGTGGGCAGCCTTTTGAGGGGCGGAGTGGGAAGGGGTGGAGGCTTAGTGTACTCGGCGCACACGGATTGGTGGCTTACTGCATGGTCCCTATAGGACAAGGGCTTGGGTATTTGGCAGGTGTGGATTGGTGGTCCAATGTACAGTCCATATAAGGTACCCGGGTAGTCACTCGGGTATTTCCGGGCTGCAGGTTATGTCGTACTCCGCCCACCCGTTGGGGGAAGGGAGGATCTATCAGTATGCATTACTGTATCAAGCAGAAGCGGATCAAAATTAGAACTTTAGGCCCATTCCCTGCTCCCCTGGACACAGTTAGGCCGGTCTTGGCCCGTTTGGAGACCAGGAAGTTGATAAGTCACGAAGCCAGCGGCTGAAAGATGGCAGCCCGCTGAGAGACGGGGCGGCTCGCCGAGAGGAGGCGGCTCGGGTGGACAGTCGCCATGGATGGGGAGCCTGAGGATGCAGCGGGGGTCGGGGTCGGGGTCGGGGTCGGGGTCGGGGTCGGGGTCGGGCTGCTCTCCTGGACGCTGGGCAGGGTCCTGGGGCTCTCGGGCCTCTGTGAGCGGGAAGCTGCCCGGCAGCCCCGGATCATGGAAGAGAAGGCGCTGGAGGTTTAGGATTTGATTCGAACCATCCGGGACCCAGAGAAGCCCAGGACTGTGGATGAACCGGAAGTGGTAGCGGAAAGTTGCGTGGAGGTCGAGGAAGTAAAAGAAGAGAACTATTTGGTTATCAGGTTCAGGCCGACAGTACCTCATTGCTCTTCGACACCTCTTACTGGGCCGTGCTGAAGAGCCAAACTTCAGCGGTGTTTACCACTGAACTTAAGGTCCCCTGAAGGGCACGGTTTCTTCTCTGGGTTTTACTCCAGGACAGACTCCCTCCCGGG
>NW_005871062.1:8713298-8725300 GCF_000147115.1 Myotis lucifugus
CACCGCGGACCCACGGAGCACGGCAGGCCCCCGGAGCATGGCGGGCCCCGGGAACATGCGGGCCCCGGAGCATGGTGGGCCCCCGAGACCCGGGAGTATGGCGGGCCCCGCGGGCCCCCGGGAGCATGGCGAGCACGGCGGACCCCCGGAGCACTGCGGGCCCCCGGAGCACGGCGGACCCCCGGAGCACGGCGGACCCCCGGAGCATGGCGGCCCCGGGAGCACGTCGGACCCCAGGAGCACGGCGGACCCCGGAGCATGGCGGGCCCCGGGAGCATGGCGGGCCCCCGGAGCATGGCGGGCCCCCGGAGCATGGCGGACCCCCGGAGCATGGCGGCCCCGGGAGCACGGCGGCCCCCCGGAGCATGGCGGGGCCCCGGGAGCATGGCGGTCGCGGGCCTGTTTATGGAATGTGAGGAGGGGGAGCTGGAGCCATGGCAGAAAGTCCGTGATGTCGTTGAGGATTCTGTAGTTGAAGATAGTAATTCAGTGGGTAAAACTGCTACAGTTTCTGTGAGCCAGCAGCCAGGCTCAGCTCCCGTGGCCATGGCTCTCTGTGCTTCTGTTGCTGGGCCCCTCTCTACACCCACCACCGCTGGTAGCCGTGGGGCACAGAGCAGCGAGGGTAGGAAGAGGACTCTCGTCAGACCGATCGCCGATGCCGATGCCCAAAGAAAGTGGTGTGGACGGAGCATGTATGAACAACTATTGGCACAGCGTGCCTCTGCAGCCGAAAGAAGCCGGCGGTATCGACAGAATATGTCTGAAGAACAGCGATGGGCACAACGTGAAAGAAGACGGCAGCGCCGACAGAATATGTCTGAAGAACAGCGATGGGCACAACGCACCTCTGCAGCCGAAAGAAGCCAGTCATGGACAAGTACTACCAATACTGGTAGGAACTGCCTTCACAGCGAAAATGAGGTAAATGAGGATTCTGTTATCAAACACAGTTGTGGTGGAATGTAACACATGTGGTGTTACATGTCAATTTTGCCTATCCCTAAATTTCTCCGATGAAATGGAGTTATTGGTTGCTTTCTCTCGAGTTCAAAGAGCGTGTGACATTGGAGTTGTAAATACTTCATCACAAGGGAAATTAGTCAAGCACTCTGAAAGTATTTTTACTCTTAATGTGGTATACAGGGAGATATTAAAATAAGTTTAATCAATTTATCAGTCATTGTTTTTATCAGTTGTTTTTATATCATGTTTTCATTGTTTTTACATCATCTTTTTGTTGTTTTCATATTTATTATATCATGTTATTGTTTCTTTGTTAATGAATTTATATATTATTTTCATGTACATTCTACTAGTTTTCTTTCATCTCTGACACTTCTATTATAGAGAAAGGGTGAATAGCAATATTAAAATATTTCTTCTAATTTATTTCCTTCCAATGTGCACGAACCCATGCACCAGGCCACTAATATTGAGATATTTATAGGTGAAATGATATGATCTAGAACTTGTTTCAGAATAATACGGGCACTAGTAAGTGGGTAGAAGGTATAGATGAAACATGATTGGCTAATTAATGAAACAGTGATGGTGCATGGGATTCATTATAGTGTTCTATTTTTATATATATTTTAACTTTCCCATAATCAAACATTTAAATTTAAAATATATATATATAGTAAGTTGCCAGTATAGTTATCATAGATAAAACTTGTTGGAATTTTTTATCTCTTAACCTCTATAATCACTACTCAGCTGGCCTAATAACTGTCAGGGTCTAGTCCGCTACTGGGCTCTCAGATTCTCCGAGACTGTGGGACAAACCACTGTTGGCCCATTAATAGCCACCTATACACCCACTCTGCTGGTTTTGCTTTGTACCTAACTGCAGTGACTCCATTTGCCAACCTGAACATACAGTTCAGAGGAGTCCATCTTATTCTGATGATTTGAGGTAAAAAAGTTAAGGCAGTATTTGCTTTTATCTTTGATTTAGGTATATTGGCTCCCCCAAATTTTCTATCTGGTTTTAGAATATTTGTAAGTTAGAAAATATAGTATTGAGAATCTTTTTAGCCAAATGTAGTATATGGAGGACTTAAAAATATTTACAAAATTGCTTTTCTCACAAAAAAAATGTAAAAAAGAATGTAAAATATTTTAATAACAATTAGCCCAGTTTATTAGTATGTGTTTATTAATATTTATTCATGAATGAATCATTACCTTATTAAGTCATCATTTTTTACTTAATGCTGTTGACCAGGTCTTTATCAGTCTTGATGACATAAAGAGAAAGAAGGCAGCTTATCAATCTCTGTGTTTCCATACCTAAGACCATAGTTGTTTAGAGAGTCTTTTGCATTTCTGAGATTTGACTCACTAGGAAGAGATGCCATTCTTTTTTTTTTTTTTAATATATTTTTATTGATTTCAGAGAGGAGGGGAGAGAGAGAGAAGGAGGGAGACAGAGAGGCATTGATGATGGGAGAGAGTCATTCATTGTTTGGCTGCCTCCTGTGTGCCCCACATTGGGGGTCAGGCCCCCAACCTGCGCATGTACACTGATCGGGGAATTGAATCATGACCTCTTGGTTCATAGGTTGATACTCAACCCCTGAGCCACGCCGGCCAGGTGAGATGCCATTACTTAAAGTCTATGTACTTGCTGAGTTAATGCTTATTGATGAATATTCCTCTTATAAAAAAAAAAATTGAGTGGTGGGGGCAGGCTAGAAGGGGTCAATGGGGTCAAAGTGGGGATATATGTAATACTTTGAACAATGAAGTTTTTTTTTTAAGTAAGGTGGGTTAGCAGCAAATTACATTCTGACAAAATAGGTGTTACCTAGTTAAAATATGGTGTTCTTGTTTTTTTGTTTTAAGAAAAACATTTTATTTGTAAGAAAAATAAACTTATATGTTATTTTGTTTTGCTGGAAAAAAAAATAAACCTCTCAAGTAAAAAAAAATATCCCAGACTAACAAAGCTTTGGGGGCCTCCACCACAGGCTGGGACATCTGTGGTTTTCAGGGAGTTGTGTTTTCATGCCGCGTTGGCTGTGTCTTACTCAGTAGCAGCTCACATTTGCCAGAGCGAACTATTTCAACGTTTATAAAGCTCTTTCACATACAATACCTCATCTGACCCTCACATGGTTATGTGAGCAAAGAAAGATAGTTGCTGTTACCCCCATCTATAATAATAAAAGCGTAATATGCTAATTAGACCAGACCTCCTTCCGGACGACCTTCCGGACAAAGCTGGGGCTGTGAGGGAAGCCCGGGTCACGGGTGCCTGCCGGCGGCCAGAGGGAAGCCTGGGTCCCAGGTGCCAGAGGGAAGCCGATGCCAGCAGTGGGGGGAAGGAAGGTCTACCCTTGCACAAATTTCGTGCATTGGGCCTCTAGTTTTTATATATGGCCTGTGGGATTGGGCCAAAACCAGCTCTCCGACATTCCCCAAGGGGCCCCGAATTGCAAGAGGGTGCAGGCCAGACTGAGGGACCCCACCGGTGCACGATTGGGGCCTGGGAGAGACACAGGAGGTTGGCCAGCCAGGGAAGGACTGCAGGAGGGCTCCAGGGTGTGTCTGGCCCATCTTGCTCAGTCCTGATCAGCCAGACCCCAGCAGCAAGCTAACCTACCGGTCAGGGTGTCTGCCCTCTGGTGATTAGTGCACATCATAGTGAGTGGTTGAGAGGCTTAGCATTTCATTAGCATATTATGCTTTGATTGGTCTGGTCGACTGGACACTTAGTATATTAGGCTTTTATTATATAGGATGAAGTGAGTCACAGAAAGGCCTGGTGACTTTAGGGGGCATTACACACTTCTCAACGTCCATAGTTAAGAGCAGCTCTTTGATGTAGCAGGTGTTCATGCCCAAAGTCTTTTCCATGATATAACAATTTTAAAAAAGCCATTTCTTTTATTTGTATCACAAGTCTAAAGCATACATTCAGAGTAAGTGGCTCCTAGGCTAAGGTGTTGGACTGGGGAGGAATGTGTGAGTACCTGTGAGGATGCATCAGGAAGACAAATAGAAATGCATTTTGTTTATCCATTGTTTTGTATTGTCTTCTACCCTTCTGCACTCTGTTTTTCTGGTTTCCAACTGGGCCCTGCCATAATGAAAAGATGTATGTGGAAGATCTGTCAAGCAAATGGGGGCTTGATGGCTTATCCTTCAGGTACACTCCCTTATAAGCAAATCCAATTCATGAAAAAATTCAAATTTCCAAAACAGGTAGATTAAGGGGAGAAATATTCACTTTACAATGACTATCTGTGGAACTCTTTAAAACTGCACATTTAAAATTTCAACAAAAATGAGATATTCATAGAAGGTTTACTCTCAAAAAGCTCTCTCTCTCTGTCTCTGTCTCTGTCTCTCTCTGGTTTGGTAATCAGTTGAGTGAAGGGCATTTACAAGAGGGAGTCGTTTAGGCTGAAATGACCCCTTAGACCAGGGAAGAGGGAGAAAAGCACAGCCTCTGCCTGGGAAACCAGAAAAAGAGGGTCTGATGGATTTACCTCTTTACTTACTTGGGGTAAACTTTATTGAGGTCAAATTTACAAACTATAAAATTCACCCTTTCTGAAGTGTTTGGTTTGATGAATTTTGACAAACTTATACAGGTTATTACCATCAGCACAATCAAGATATAGAACATTTTCATCACCCAATCAAATTCCCTTATGTCTCTGTTGTTCATCGCCTCCCCTCTTCCTGTTCTGGCCACCTCTGACCTGTCTTCTCCCCACAGCTCCCCTTTTCCAGAATGTCAACAGGTGGAATCATGCAGTACATAGCCTTCTGTGCCTGGCTTCTTCCACTTAGTATAATGTTTCTGAGTTACTTTTTATATGTTACATGTATTATTCTATTTTATTAGTGACTAGTATTCATTTGTATGGATGTAGCACATTTGGCTTTACCATTTACCATTTGAAGATTGGTTTGTTTCCAGAAGGTCTTCTTTGTTTCAATAGTTGCTTCAAATTACCCAACACCAGGATCTAGCCAGAGAAGTTTCCACAAGAGAATTAAGCTCTTTCCATTCTCTCTACATGGGTAATGTAGTTTTGGGAGGTGCTTAGAACTGCCTGGAAATCTGGAGTTGGTAAAATAACATACAGGGAGGGAGACCGGCCTGCCTGCCCTGACTTTCTGGGGACCTTGATTGTGTCAGTCCCTGTCCTGGGTTCAGAGGGTCTAGTCACAGGCGGTGGTCCTGGGCCCAATTCAGCCTGTGTCCCATCCTGCACCAGCTGATCTGAGCCACCCCTCATGCCCATGGGTGCAGGGCTGAGCCACGGGAAATGCAAGGGTGACCCCTGGGGATAGTTGGGAGGCCCTGGCTGGGAATGCAGGCCTGCTGTGGCAATAGCTTAATTTATAGTTTCTAAGTGTTTAGACATCTGGTATGGAGGCCTCCATGGCAACACTTGCTTCACACCTGCAAATGTTGTGAGGGCCTCTCTTGGCTGTAATTGAGGCACCCCGGAGCTGCATCCTACACTCCCAGAAGCAAAGGACTACACTGGCACCAGAGGCCCTCTAGTGGTTCAGAGGAGAAAAGTCAAGTCTGTAACTAAAGGGACCTGCTCTGCTCCAGGGTAGCTTCTGTGGTGGGAGAACTCACCTCATTATTCCATCTGGTCCCCTGACTGACAGCAGCTGTCAGGCCAGGAGAAAACAATGTGTGCTTGGCAGTCCTTCTAGTGTCCCCAGTCAATTCCTCACCCACTCCCCACAGCAGCTGTTCCCTTCTCACTCCCCTCCTTCTTCTCCTTCCCCCTCCCCTGCCCCGCCCCCATACCCACACACTACAGGCTGGTCTCTACAGATATCTCCACCCCCTACTTAGTGGAAAAAAGAAGACTAAGACTAGAGGGCCAGCATGCTCTCAGCCACCCACCCCCCACCCCACCCCACCTCAGAACATTTTTTTCTATTTCTAAAATATCAGGTTTCCCTGACATTTTGTTCTGTGTCCTCTTCCCACTATACTCATGGATGGATTCGACTTCTTTCTCTGTGTATATGACTCCCAAATCCTGTCTCCAGAGCCACACTCTCTCCTGAGCTTCAGAACCTAGCCATCCTCGTGTCTTCGTCCTCTCTTCTTCCATATTCACTTGGTTACAAAGTCCTGTCCTGTCCATGCTCTTCTCAAAGCCTTTGTTTCTGCTCCAGGTCCCAGCCTTGTACCTCTGCTTATGTCCTCTGTCCTCATGAATCCCTGCCCTAAGCCTCCCAGCCTTCTCTCACTCCTCGCCAATCCATCAACCTTTCTGCTTTCAGCATATTCTCCTTAAAACATAGTGGGGATTGTGTCCCTTCTTAATGTAAAACCTTCTAATTAATCTTTAGGTTCTGAGTGTTTTCTGAACAAAATCCAGACTTCCCAGATTGTCCAGCCAGTGGGAGGTGCTCTGCAACTGGAGAAAGGGGCTGGGGAAGTTCCAGGTCTGCAGAGGGGCCCCTTCTTTCTACTCCCCCAGTTCCCACCCCCCCTCTCTCCTCCCCGCATAGTTGACTGCATGCCCAGTGAATCGCTGGTAATCCTTCAAAGGTGTCATGCGGTTTCCTGCCTGGAATGGCCCTGCCTATCCTTTTGTATGTGAGTTTCCTCATCCTCTATACCAGCTCAGCTGTCTCCTGCAGGGGTGGGTCTTCTCTGACAGCATCTCCCCTCCCCATAAGGCTACACACCTCTCTTGCATGCTCCCATGGCACGCCGTCCTCACCTCTATCACAGTCCTTAGTATCCTGAGTTGTTGTCTGTCCACATTTCTCTTCCTCTTTAGACTGTGTACTCCTTGAGGTCAAGCATTGTGTCTTGTCCATATATCACCAGATAGATGTTTGTTGCTACATTGCTATTTAAGGTGCACCTATTACATGTCAGGTGCTTTGTACTGTTGCCAGTACTGGTGGGCTAGAATTTAAGAGAACGATTTCTCTTGAAGATCTAAACATGAGCATAACTTGTCAAAAATCACAGCAGAGATCCTCAGTCATCTTAGGGAGACAGAAAGCTCCACATCCACCACAGTTTACTGTGCTGTGATCGAAAAGAAATTCCTTATGTGTGGGCACAAATTATCTAAGAAAAGTCAAGCCTTAGGACAAATGTTGGCTGAGTAGGTGAATATGTCCTAATGTTGCCATGGGAAGAGGAAGCCTGGGCAGGTACCTACAGATTTCACAGCCCCAAGGGCAGGAACAAGTAGGCGGCATGCCTACAGTGGCTGGACAGCTGCCAAACACAAGTTCAGTAACTCTCCTTATTCTTCTCAAAATGTTTTTAATTTTTCAATTACAGTTCATATACAATGTTATATTAGTTTTAGGTGTACAACAGTGATTAGGCATTTATATAACCTACAAAGTGATCCCCCTCATAAGTCTGGTACCCATTTGACACCATACATACTTATTGCAATATTATTGACTATATTCCCTATGCTGTACTTCACATCTCTGTGACTGTTCTTATAACTAGCAATTTGTACTTCTTAATCCTTCACCTTTTTCACCCACCCCTTTACCTCTCCTTCCATTTGACAGCCATTAATTTGTTCTGTGTAATATAACTTAATTTCTGTTATGGTAGATTTTTATTTTGTGTTTTAAATTTCACATATAAGTGAAATCGTATGGTATTTGTCTTTCTTTGTCTGACTTATTTCTCTTAGCACAATACCCTCTAGGTCCACTCATGTTGTCATAGATGACAAGATTTCATTCTTTTTTATGGCTGAGTAATATTCCATTGCATACATGTACCACATCTTCTTTATCCAATTGTCTATCAGTGGACACTTAGGTTGCTTCCATACTTGGCTATCATGTTTTTCAGATAAATTTCTGATTCTGACTTGTCTTCTAAGCAACGTGACTGCTGTTGGTCATATGGCTCAAGGGTTCTGGTTCTGCTAGTAGTTATTCCTCATTATGAATTACCAACTTGAATGAGTCCATATTTATTGTGCTGACAGAAGCTGGTTTCTGGGCTTACAAGTCTGAGAGCCAGATCTTGGACCTGGACAACTTTACCAAAGCAATTAATAATATTTTGTGAAAAATCTTGGGACATCGACAGCATCCCCAGGAGGCAGCACATCCATGGAACTGTGTAGCTACGAATGACAACTTTTAAAATGTACACAGACAGCCTAGTGCCGTGGTCGGCAAACTGCGGCTTGCGAGCCACATGCGGCTCTTTGGCCCCTTGAGTGTGGCTCTTCTTAAGCCTTAGGAGTACCCTAATTAAGTTAATAACAGTGTACTTACCTATATAGTTTAAGTTTAGAAAATTTGGCTCTCAAAAGAAATTTCAATTGTTGTACTGTTGATATTTGGCTCTATTGACTAATGAGTTTGCCGACCACTGGCCTAGTGTAATGGTTACCATGCAGGCTCTCAGGCTAGATAATACAGGTTCAAATCTTGGTACATTATTTAATCTTTCTGTGCCTCAATTTCCTCATCTACCTAACTGTCATCATGTTCTCCACACCTTAAGCCCTGTCAATCCTTGTAGTAATCCTCAGAAAGAAATGCTGAGAAGTTATAGGTGAGGAAATGAAAGCTCAGAGAGATGAAGTAACTGGCCCAGGATCACAAAGCCACAAATGACAGCACCCAAATTTAAACCCAGCCTGCCCATTCTCTTTCCACTTCACCCAATACTTTACCATGCAAGAAAGGGTCATGGGCCTCCACCCACGCTGGTTCCAGTTACTGTTTTAACTCAGCACTAATCTGCCCATGTGGCTGCAATGCCCGTGAGCAAAGGGAAGCCTCCCCCACCCCCGCCATGGGCAGCCAGGCAGAGCTGGGTTCTTCAGATGTTTCCATCACTTCCATGGAGTGGGTACACATGTGGGCTGGCTTGTTTCTGGTAACCTCAATTTTTTATATTTTTTCTGCCCTTGTATAAACACTGGCAGAGACTACCCTGTTTCTAAACAACAACAAAAAAATGGTTAATATTTCAATAAACATAAATGGGCTAAAAATGATAGCATGAGGTAGGAAGCCCAGGAGTGCTATTAGCAGTTGGGCATTTCTGTCACTGATGGGAATGGTGATAGCCTCCCAGAAATGTGTCATTATGACTAAGACATCATTATGAGTGGGGTCATGAGGTAGTTACCTTTCTCTGACTGGCCTATTTCGCTTAGCATAATACTCCCCAAGTCCCTCCATGTAGAATCTAATGAACAAAATAAACTGATGAGCAAAATAGATCCAGAGACATAAAAGCATGGAACAGACTGACGAATCTCAGAGAGAAAGCAGGAGTTGGCGGGGGAAAGGGAGGAGAGATTAACCGGGAAATTTATATGCACATATGCATAGACAATGGACACAGATAATAGTGTAGTGAAGGCCTGGGAGGGGCGGGTGTGGGTGCAGGGAGTCAATGGGAAAAAACAATAAAGAGGACATCTGTAATACTTTCAACAATAAAGATCAAACAAACAAACAAAAGACATCATAACTGTAGAAACTCAGATGTGTAGTTCGGCACAGGAACAGATCAAATGTCCCACCAGAACCAGATATGAACATACAAAGTTCCTGTTGGCTCCTGCTTAGCAACTAAAGCTCTAATTTTATTACAAGGAACACCAAGAGGTTTCCTAGGATCACAGACTATTTGAGCTGCTAGGAACAGCAGACCATCAAGCCCATTGCTCTACCTTGCGGGTGAGTTAACTGTGGGCCAGAGAGGATGTCTGACTGGCCCATGGTCCCAGAAGTTCACTGGGGCAAAGTCAGGAATAGGACACTGGTCTTTTTCCTCCCACACCTCTCTGTGCCCATCTCTGCGTTCCAGTTTTCCCCCTCTTAACATGGTGTCTTCACCATTTGGGCTGCTCTAACTACTTACCATGGACTAGGGAATTTAAACAATAACACATACTTCTCAGAGTTCTGGAGGCTGAGAAGACCAAGATCAAGGTGCTGCAGACCCAGGGTCTGGTGAGAGCTGCGTCCTGGTTTGCGGAGAGCAAGGAGCAGAGGAAGAGTAAATCTCTAATCCTGTTCATGGAGGCTCCACATCCATGACCTAATTATTTCCACAAAAGCCTCACCTCCAAATGCCATCACATTGAGAATTAAGCTTCAACATATGAATTTTGGGGAAACACAAATATTCAATCCGTAGCAAATGGGAATTAAAAATAATTCCTGGATTTCAGGGTTGTAAGGATTAAATGGGATAGTTTATGTGAATGCTTTATAAACTGCAGGTATCATGCAACTAGGGGGAGGCAGTAAAGTGGAAAGAACATGTTTTTTAGAGGCAGGCCTGGTGGGAATCCTTGCTTCCCATCTGCTTCTCCTAGCCCTGATTTCTATAAAATGTGATGATCTCATCTCCTGCATAAAGTTGTTATGGGAATTAAATGAGATATTTAGTATAAATCTAATTCTCTGTCAAAATACTAAATACTAAATCCTCTGTCAAAGACAGAGAATACAGTTCCCCCTCCCCACCGCTTAGATCTGTGCCATCCCACTCTCTCACCAGGATGTGAGTCATCCCTCTGTCCATGCTACCCACCCTTAGTCACTTAGTAGCTGCCTTGATTATCAGATCTACTCTCATGGTATCACAGTGCTTATGTTCAAGTACCCTTAGTTTACTTAATAATGGCCCCAAAGCACGGGGTAATGATGCTGGCAATTCAGACATGCCAAAGAGAAGCCATAAAGTGCTTCCTTTAAGTGAAAAGATATAGCACAATAAAATATTTTGAGAAAGAAGGAGAGACAGAGACTGCATTCATATAACTTTCATTACAGTATATTATTATACTTTTTCTCTATTATTATTGTTGTTAACCTTTTACTGTGCCTAATTTATAAATTAAACTACATGTATGACAGCTATGCACATATAGGAAAAACATCTATACTAATAATAGAGGAATATGCAAATTGTCTAGGACACCATCACAGTAACAACTAAACAGCAGGCTGCGTGGGGCAACCAGGCCAGCAGGGGGGTTAGTGAGGGATGATCAAACAACTGAACAGCAGGCTGCATGGGGCGACCAGGCCGGCAGGGGGGTTAGTGAGGGACGACCAAACGACTGAATAGCGGGCTGCGTGGGGCGACCAGGCCAGCAGGGGGGCAATTGGGGGTGACCAGGCCAGCAGGGGGGCAGTTGGGGGTGACCAGGCTGGCAGGGAGGGCAGTTGAGGGTGACAAGGCCGGCAGAGGGGGGGCAGTTGGGGGTGACCAGGCCAGCGAGGGGGCAGTGAGGGGTGACCAGGTCAGCTGGGGTGGAGGGGCAGTTGGGGGCAACCAGGCTGGCGGGGGTGGGGGCAGTTGAGGCAACCAGGTTGGCAGAGGGGGGCAGTTGGGGGCAATCAGGCAGGCAGGCAAAGGTGGTTAGGGGTGATCCGGCTGGCAGTGGGGGCAGTTAGGGGCAATCAGGCAGGCAGGCAGGTGAGCAGTTAGGAGCCAGCGGTCCCGGATTGTGAGAGGGATGTCTGACTGTCAGACATCCCCTGAGGGGTCCTGAATTGGAGAGGGTGCAGGCTGGGCTGAGGGGACCCCCCCTCCCCTGTGCACAAATTTCATGCACCAGGCTTCTAGTAATATATTAGGTTTGGAACTATCTATGGTTTCAGGCATCCACTGGGGGTCTTGAATATATTCCCTGTGGACGAAGGGGGACTATTGTACTAATCCTCTATCATATGCTCTTCACTTTTTGAAGGGATAACTGAAATTGGATATTTGGGAATATTCCTAGAAATAGAAAATATTTGTTGAAATAGGAATTGGCCCAAATTAGACACATAAGGTCTTTTCATTTCCTAATAGTGCCTACCATTTCCAGAGGTGTCGGTGAAATCAGCTGAGTGGAGAGCAGGCAGAAATGACTTTCCATGAGGTTGACAAGATGTCAAGGGCTGGCTGTCAAAATGAAAGCCTGCTGCTTCAGTATTCTGAGCAAGTCAGCTGTGCTATTTATGGGAGCCTTATTTGCATATTAAGGAGT
>NW_005871062.1:8725923-8737023 GCF_000147115.1 Myotis lucifugus
ATTATACACACTCTTGTGTACCTTGCTTTTTTTCACATAATACTGCAGCTAGGAGTATAAGGGCCACATTTAAGCTTAGCACAGAGGCTTTTTTGTTTGGGTCACCTGGGTCCCAGACATCCACTTCGGCCCAAAGGAAGGTAAGATCCACCAGTGACTCCTGATCAGACAGAGATAGAAAGAAAGGGCTGGCATTTCAAAGCTGTCTCTCTGGGGATAGCCTTGGTAATCAGGCCCAGATTCCTGTAGGAGGTTCAATATGGAATTGGTTAGGGCTCTTCATGTTCCCAGTGTTAGAAACCCAAGTCAAACTGGCTGAAACATGGAGAATCTATTGGTTCCCAGAGCCAGTGAAGACATGGGGACAGCTCCCAGAGAATCAGCTTGAGGGTCCCAGGTCCCTCCAACTCCTCATCTATATCTCCTCCCTGCGTGTCTGGTTCGGTGGGCCTGCTGGCTTCCTTGTGCCCCACAGCAAGCAGACCCTTTGCATTTTGTGGGGAAGCATTGGTGCTAAGGTCAGGCAAGGACCTTTATTGGCCAGGACAGGGTCACATGCTCATCCTTTTGTCCAGGGGGATGGTATCTATTCCAGGAGACAGGTGATGGGAAAGTTCTCTCAACTGATAGCAACAGTGACTAAGCCCTGTTTCCTGGTCTCCTGCAGTCACTTTTCAGGGCAGTGTCCCCACCAGTCTCATGTTTCTTAGACCAAATGGCATGCTTAAAACTCAAGTAAAAATGAAATTTCCAGAGCTATCTTAGGCCTTATGCAAATTGTTTATGTTTTGCCGCACTGGCAATTTACTCTTTCATTGATTTATTATTCATTGATCCAACATTGATAAGTACTTACCATATGCCAGGCACTGTTCTGGGATTCTGAAGATACCTTCTGAGTGAACGATACCTTGTCCCTGGTCAGGAAAGAGATTCAGCCTCTGCCCTAAATGTGTATGGAAAGAAAATGGGCAAATGGCCACTTAGATCATTATCACACACGGATTGGGTACAGAACTGTGCACAAGATGCCATGGGAAGAGGGGTGGGGCAACTAACTGGCGGCGGAGCCTTCAGAGAGGAGGGATACACACAACAGGGTCCTAGACAGGTGGGGTGGGGTGGCTTGAGATGTTTATTATGACTCTTTTGGGGACAAGACATAGAAAGCAAATTTAGCTTACTCAAGGAAAAAAAGAAAAGGATTATATGATTACAGCTGCATTCTGGAAATTGCAGAATCAGGACCTGCAGGACCAAAGGCAACCAGGCAACAGTATTATCTGTCCATCACTTGTCTTTACTTCTCTCTACCTCTGTCACCATTTGTGTGTCTTTCTCTCCAATCACCCCTGTCCCAGACCAGCTTTCTCTACCCTTCAGTCCATATTCAAGGGCATGTTCTGATGGAGGGGGGAGGGGAGAGGGGATACTGAATGGGAGAGTAGAATGAAAAGCTAGACAGTGGCTCATGGAGGAGTCCAGAGCTGCCAGCTGAGAACTCCTGCACGCAGACTGGAACTTCGTGGCAACCAGTCCATGCAAGCCTTCCCAGGACGGAGAACAAGATCGACTGGCCACAGTGCAGCCTGTCATGGCAAAGGGAGGGCCAGTTATTTCCAAAGGAGCAGGAAGCAAAAGGTGCCTGATCTTGAAGAGGGGGGAGGATTCCCATTGGATGGGCCACCTGACAGAAGTGTCTCCAGAGCTAAAGGAGGGAGGATGACCTTACAGCAGAGGGACAGAAGCATGCATCCCCTTCTGAGCACCTGCTTGTCACAGCCAGTGAGTCTTGCTCAGAGTAAAGTGCAACAGAAAGAAGAAGAAAGTCCTTTCAGTTTGAGTCTTACACGTACACCCACACCTCATTTTCTCAGAAGTCCAGGCCCATGAGCATGGTGCATGGAAGAGTCCTCAGAGGTCCCGTGGGGCTGCCCATGTGGGAGTGAGCTCACCCCAGTCACAGCCCAGCTCCCAGCTGGCCACACAGCGTGCAGCAAGGCTTAGTAACAAATAAATGAACTTACCTCTTTCCTGAATTCAACAAGCCAGGGGCCTGGAGAAGGATATGATGGGCAGGCACACCTCTGAGGTCCTTTTGATGGGGATGTGAACCATACCTCGATTTGTCAACTTGTGGGCTGGATTCTGAAACACACACACACACACACACACACACACACACACGCTTCGTCCCTTACTGTATGATTTTCTGTAACTGGTCAGAACCAATTCACATGTTCATGATGTCACCATGTTAGGGATGCGCCCAGTGGCCACTAGCTGAATATGGGGGCATGGAAAATGCTTATTCACTCTCTAGATTATTCCAGTCTCAGAGGCAGAGGGGTCAACTGGGTATTCACAACTAATTTTATTTATCTATTAAATGGTTTTATATTTGCTTTGCAAGAATTCTTCCCATCTATGTTTTGACTGGAGCAAGGATTGGGTAGCATGGGTCAAGGGAGGTGGGGTGTAAGGCCACCCATTTCAAGAGGCTCTGAAACTATCCCGCTCTCCTTTGGGGTGAGTCTCTGGGTAGGTGGTCTCATTTCATTTTCTTCTAAATACTCCACTCACTTCCCTCATCTCATCTCATCTCATCTCATCTCATCTCATCTCATCTCATCTCACCTCATCCCTTTGAAGTGGGGCAGCCAAGTTTCTGATAATACAAGCTGAAAAAGACGACGGTGGGGCTTCTGGGCTTTAAAATGAGAAGTGTTCAGAGTGTGTGTTTCATTATTCCTTTCTTTAAGCCTGGGCTTTTGAATGTAAGCCTAGCTCATGGCACCCAGCACCCAGAGCCCGTGTGAATGGACAAACCAGATACACTCAGTACTAACAGAGAGTCATTTGTGAGACCGGAAGATGGATCTGGGTTCAGATCCAGTTAAAAACAAGAGCTTGTATTTATTGAGCCCAGACTCTGTGGTAAGCATTTTTCATGGATGATGTCATCTGATCCTTCCACATCCATCCTCATAAATAGGGATTATCATCCCCATTTAACAGAAGAGCAGACTAATGTTCAGAGAGATTAATAATTAAGTCACACGCTTTGTAAGTGACAGAGCCAGAATTCCAATCCAAGCCGTTTGAATTCAGAGCCAATACTTCACACTCTCACCCCTTAGCTGGGTGTTTGGGGGAATTACCTACCTTGTCTAGGCTTTAGTGTCCTGGTCTACCAGTAAAAGCATGGTTATAATAGTACCTACATTCAGGGTTGCTGAGGACATCAAATGGGATAGAGTCTGCAGCAGCAGCACACAGGGAGCAATCGCAGCAATTATTATGTGACGCTTTGTCAGGGACAAGCATCCCAGACCCACCCCGGATGAAGTTTCCTCGAACCCTGTCCAGGTATCCAGGACTGTGTGGTCCTCAGCCCTGAGATCTCTCCAGGGGATGGACATTGACCTGCAAAGTCTCCGAAAGTGAGAAGGAGGTTCCTATTAGATGCAGTAGGGGGCCTTTAGTCCAGCCAGGTGACCAATGCACCTGTTTTGTGCTCTCTCTGGCCAAGCCCTGCTGGGCTTGGAGGGGACCCCCCTGCTCAGCACTCAGAGGGACCCACTTGGGATGGCCTGTGTGATGCTGGTAGTGGGTGGTCCTTCTAGCTGGAATGTTCCTGAGAACAGATGGGGCTCTCAGAGCTGTTTGAAGGTGACAGCTTGATGTATATTAACTGGCAGACTGCTCATCATGTAGGGGCGGCCCGGAAGGAGGCCTGCAGCTGTGAGTGGGCGAAGGGGACCACAGAGGGAAGTTGGCATGCGGGAAGGCACAGTGTGGGCGGAGGCAAGGGCAGAGCTGTGGGTGGGCTGTGCTCAGGAGGTGAATAGGTGAACCCGGCTCAGCTAAGAGCACGCTTGGCCCAGACTCCTCACCAAGGGAAGCATATTGGATAACATTGGCTTAATTGATCTCATAGAAACAGCATCGTGGGAGCCTGGAATTAGAGTGAGATGCTGTGCAAGGCCTTGCAGCTCCTCCCGTGCCACCTGCAGATGGAGATTGAGGCCAAGAGAGGGGAAGAGGCTAGTCTGAGTGGCACAGAATGTCTTCGTCCTAATGGTCAGTTACAGGCAGTCTCTATAAATAAATCCAAGTATTCAGACTTTGTTTTTAACTTTTAAAAGTATGATGATTGACATAAAAGAAGTTTAGAAAGGAAAGAAAAAAAATCATCCAATAGCCCACTTATGATCATTTCATGCTTTTGTTTTCAGCCTTAAAAATATTTTTATGGCTCTGACCAGTTTGGCTCAGTGGATGGAGCATCGGCCTGCAGACCCAAGGGTCCCAGGTTCGGTTCCGGTCAAGGGCATGTACCTTGGTTGCGGGCACATACCCAGTGGGCTGTGTGCAGGAGGCAGCTGATCGATGTTTCTCTCTCATCTATGTTTCTAACTCTCTACCCCTCTCCCTTCCTCTCTGTAAAAAATCAATAAAATATCTAATTTAAAAAATATTTTTATGGATCTGCAATCTTTAAAGAGAAAATTCTGCTTTCTCATCTAATAGGGTGATATTTTCTCACTCTAATCATCAGAGCTATTACAAAAAAACCCACAAACCTCATACTTTGGACAGTAAATCAATGTTCAAAACAACACAGACTTGAACTCATGAAATGTGCCCAGCCTGAACTTAGTTAAGGCTTTCTTGAGGACAACTTCATGTCTGTCTAGTGTCCCTCTTGTCCTATTGGGAAGGACCGTATTTTGCAAAAAGATAATTTGAAGCCAAAATGAGAAGCAGGACTGGGTAGGAAACTGCCTGGACTTGCCTAGAACCCCAGACATTACCGATGTTTATGGTCTGCAAGAACAGTGGTTCTCATCTATGGTGCACATTTGAATCACTCGGGGACTTTAAAAAATATTATGCCTAGACCCGAAGCCCAGAGGTCCTGATTTCATTGTTCTGGGATGGGACCCCAGCATAGGCATTTTCCCCCAAAAAACTTTCCAGGATTCTAATATGCAGCCACAATGGGGAACACTGATGTAACAAACCAAATCCTAGAAAGATCCTCACCACATGTCACATAGAGGATTTAGAACTTTATCCTATAACAGAGTAGAGACTTCTGTCATTTGTATATATGACAGCTACAATTTACATAGAACATACTTAACATTGTTTGGCAAAATGGGGCTCAGAAGAATGCTTGTTTGATGGGAAGGGAATGAAGGTGATCAGAGGGAGGTCTGGGAGTGTGTTTTGAAAGAGAGAGCCAGGACATAGAAGATGTATTCCTGGCCCACAAGAGGGCTTTGATGGCTCTCTGATTCTGAGGCTCATCAGTAGTTAAAAGACCTGGGTTGGCATTGCCCAGTGAACTATTTCCGCAGTGTCCATCTCAGCTGGACCTGTCGTGGATGCCTGGGTGTCCTTCATGTCCCTCGTGAACTAGATTCCTCCAGCCCAGAACCTGCAGAACCTTCCAGGGAACTGGGGAAGTGTGCTGTTGGCACCGACAGCTCGGGCCCACAGTGTCTATCTGTGGTCAGTGAGCAAGGACTGATGGTCACCTCTGACTTCTTTCATCTCTCTTCAGTTCAGCTTTTAAAAATCGTCTCAAAGGTTTTCCTTCTCTCTGGGTTGGAAAGCTTTGCCACGTCTGATTGGGCATATTCAACATTGCTAATCAATACTGTGTGCTCTGGGCGTCTTAGATTCTCTGTGTCTTCAGGCTGCCTGTCTGCCTTGAGGGAACCAAGAAGGAAAAGGAAATCAATTCAATTCAGCAAACATTGTCTGAGCATCTACTCAGTGTCATGAACTGTGGTTGGCAGCAGAGCCTCATAGACAAGTGAGGCCAAATCTTTGCCCTCCCTAATTAAATCGTGTGTCAGACTGTGACAGGTTTCATCTCTGATAGACACGGAGGCAATTTATTCATTCCTAGGGCTCAGGGGCCTCTGCACTGAGGAGTGGGTATTTGAGCTGCACCTAGAACGAAGTTGCTCCAGAAATCTACGATTGTATAACAAGCCACTCCAAAACTTAGTGGCTTAAAACAACAATCGATCATTTCTCTCAGATCTGTGGGTTGACTAGACCCTCCAGGAAGTTCTCACTTGAGGTTTCCTATGGGATCATCCAAAGGCTCAGCTGGGCTCGGTGTTCAAGCTTCATCACTCCCCTGTGGCACCTGGTCTGGGATGGTGGGAAGAGCCTGGGCTGACAGGGTATCTCTCTTTTTTATTGTTGCTGGAATATTTTACAACAAACCCCAGATCTCCTATCACTTCATTCACCCTTTTACATATAACAAGCATTGTATTTAAAACATTTCTTACATCATCTCAGTGTAATTACGGACCCAATTTAATTAGAGACTTCAGTCTTTGGAAGTCTCTGTGATTCCAGTCCACAGTCGAGTTTGCCCAGTTGTATAAAAGCTGACTTGTCCAATCCAGGATCCAAAGTGCATTCATGCATTGCATTGGGTTGTTATGTCTTCAGAGTCTCTTAATCTGAAACAGTTCCTTCTCCCTTTTTTCAAAGCCATTGAATTATTGAAAAAGTGAAATGAGTCAGTTGCTCAGCAGAATGAGTCACATTCTGAATTTGTCTGGTTGCTTCCTCACAGTGTCACTGAACTTGTTTCTCTAGCCCTTGAAATTTCTTTAACTGGAGATTAATTTGAAAGGCCTGATTAGGATCAATCTTTGTTGGGGCAAGCACAGTTCATAGGGTGTACTTTGTGCTTTGGGTAAAGCTTTGTGCTTCAGGTGGCCATGGTTGCAACCTTGCTGCTTATTAGAATCAGTTGTGGCACTTAAAAAAAATCTTTGTGACGAGGCTGAACCCCAGACCTTTCAAATCATAATTGTGAGGATGGGTCCCAGGCACAGTATTTGTTAAGGCTCCCCAGGTGAGTCCCATGTGCATGTGAGGTGCCATCCACTGTATGTCTCATCTCATTGAGGTGTCCATACATTGGTAATCCCATTCTCACTGATCTCACCTATTCATGGTGATCTCGTTAATGGAACAGTGGTGGTCAGGTGGTGGCAGCCTTGTCTCTCCGTGTGAAGTTTTCCATTAACATATTGTCTGATTGCCTTCTCCACTGATGATTTCACCTGAACCACAGGGGATTGCAAAAAGATGATTTTCTAATTCTACATTCCATTCACATTTTTTAAAGCTAGTATTATCTATAAAAAAGAAATTTCCCATACCCCCTGGGCTATGTGGTTACCTCAAAATACAATCCAACTAAAGCAAGATACATGATTATCTTCATCAGGAAGAATGGTCACATCTTTTTCTGAGACCATTTGAAGGAGATGAAGGCTGAAGAGGTAAGCATCCTTTGAGGTGAAGGTCAGAAGAGAGGACTGGGAATTCACTATCATGGGAGGCAGGAAGCGAATAGAAGTCTGGAGTATGTGCTGCTGGGAGTGTGGCAGGAAGTTAATTATCAAGGATAGGAATGCCCAGTAGTCAAGGGATTAGAGTGTGGATTTGAGTTGGAACCAGTGGTGGCAAATTCCTATAGCCAAGTTGAGCAGCAGAAAAGGATTCACCCCTGTCCGGCCAGCATTGGAGTTGGCAAGGTGGGTCCTGAAGGATAAGGGGCGAGGGAATCAGGGTGCAGGCAAGACCATCACTACAGGAACATCATAATTTGTGTGTGTGTATGTATCGCTTCCCCTGCCTGGACCTCACATTTCCTGGCCAACTCCTGGTTATCCTTCAGGCCTCGTGCCACATGCTACCTCATCCAGAGCCACCCCTGACTTTCCAGCTGACAAAGCCCCTGTCTGACTGAGGAGCCTTTTTTTCTGCTCCCACAGCTCCCTACATAGTCCCATCACAGCTCATATCAGCAGCACTGCAAGTGTTTATTTGGTTGTGTCCCTTGTTGGACTGTAAGTTCTAGCTTGAAGTCTGCAGAGATGTGATGTGGGCTGTGTGGAGGGCGCTGTTGAGAAGTGGCAGTTGTACCAGAAGGGACAACTTGTAAACCCCAGACATCATTTATTGGTCTTGTAGCTGAGGTGACATCACACACAGAAACCCATGCTTTCACACTTTAAAACAGGGGTAGGATTGTGTAGCCCCTTCTGGAGTTTCCAACATCCGGGGAATAAAACCCTGCTGTGGTCTGAATGGTCATGTCTCCCACACCCCAATCATATGTTGACATCTCAGGGCCTGGTGTAATGGTATTGGGAAGTGGGGTCTTTGGAAGGTGCTTAGGTGGAGCCCCCCAAATGTGATTCGTGCCCTTATAAAAGAGACCCCACAATGAGAAGTCTGAATCCAGAAGAAGACACTCACTCAGCCATGTTGGCACTTCATCTTAGACTTCCAGCCTCCAGAACTGTAAGAGATAAACTTCTATTGTATACAAGCTACCCAGTCCATGGTATTTCATTAAAGCGGCCCTTACTAAGACCCAGGAGGATCTATGATCTGTTCCCTCTGTCCCTCTCAC
Source organism: Myotis lucifugus (assembly GCF_000147115.1). Classification (NCBI taxonomy): domain Eukaryota; kingdom Metazoa; phylum Chordata; class Mammalia; order Chiroptera; family Vespertilionidae; genus Myotis; species Myotis lucifugus. Next base: position 8,734,391 of record NW_005871062.1, read on the forward strand.
TCACCCTGTCTAGCTACAATGGCGCCTTGCTCTCTCTCCAGTACTCCACACAGGAGCCACCACCTGCTGCTCCCCCCGCTTGAAACCTCCTTCCCAAAGATATCAGCCCATCTCCCCCACTTCATCAAGTCTCTTCTCCAATGCTATATTCTCCTTCCTGACGACACCGCCTCTCTCCTTCACAGCACCTACCACCACTATGTCACATTCTTAGTTTCTCTTTGCTTACATTCTGTCTGTCTGCTAGAACGTAGCTGCCCTAATGGTGGGACTTGTTCTTGCTCATCACTGGCTTGTTCTTGCTCATCACTGATTTGAAGTACATGCCCAACATTTATTTTTTTGCATATGCCTAGGCACTTGGGAATGGGATTTATGCTTGTCTGCATCTGCTGTACCCCATGCCTCTCACAGGATGAGGCACTAAGCCCCAGAGAGGCAGGGTCAGGGCTGGAAGCAGCACCAACCATCCTCCGCACAGAGAAAAGAGCCCGGGGCATGTCGTGGGTGAACTGAAAACAAAACAAAACAAAACAAAAAAACAGGAGGCATGAGATACCTGTGAGCTTCAGGAAGTGCTATTACCCAAGGGCAGCGGAGGAGATGCATCCTCTCAGCCAGCACACGGAGCCCTGCTGTGGTCTAGATCCTGAGCTGAGCCCGAGCACAGACTCACCTGGAGGAAGACATAACCCTCTCCTCAAGGAAACCACAGAATAGAGGGGGCTCGGAGAAATTAGCAAGTAACAGGAGAGGTGACTGGTGCTGGAGGCTGAAGGGTACAGTGGTTAGGATGAGGCATTTGAAGCCTGACTAAGAGACTCAGATTCTCCCTCTGCTGCACACAAGCAAATTACTTCTTTATGTCTTGGTTCCCCCATCTGTGAAATGGAGATAATGATAATGCCTATCTCGCCCTGACTGGTGTGGCCCAGTTGGTTGGAGTGTCATCCCATATACCAAAAGGTTGTGGGTTTGATTCCAGGTCAGGGCATATACCCAGGTTATGAGTTTGATCCACAGTCAGGGCACATACTGAAGGCAACCTGCATCAATGTTTCTCTCTCTCTCCCTCTCTAAAATTAATAAGCATATCCTCAGGTAAGGATTAAAAATAATAATAATAATGCCTATCTCATAGAATTGTGAAGATTAAATGAGTGTGGGTATGTATGTGTATATATTTATATACACATATACAGTAGTCCTCCTTTATCTACAGAGGGAAATGTTCCAAGACCCTCAGTGGGTACCTGAAACCACAGACAGTACCAAACCCTACCACATACACTCTGTTTTTTCCTATACATTCGTAACCTTGACAAAATTTAATTTACAAATTAGGCACAGTAAGAGATGAACAAAACTAATAAACATAGAACAATTATAACAGAATACTATAATTAAAATTAAATGAATGTGATGTCTCAAAATATCTTATTGTACTGTACTCACATTTTCATTTCAAGAAAGCACTTTAAGGTTTCTCTTTGGCATATCCGAATTGCCAGCATCAGTGCTCTTGCACTTTGGGGCCATTATTAAGTAAAATAGGGGTACCTGAACACAGGCACAGCAATACTGTGGCAGGCGATCTGATAACCGAGACAGCTACTACGTGACTCCAGGTGGATATGCTGAACAGAGGGATGATTCATGTTCTGGGTGGGATGGTGGGAGATTTCATCACACTACTCAGAACAATGTGCAATTTAAAACTTGTGAATTGTTTATTTCTGGAATTTTCTATTTAATATTTCAGACCACGGTTGACTAACGGTAACAAACCACGGAAAGTGAAACTGCGGATAAAAGGACTACTGTATATCTTAGAACAGTGATTGACGCATAGCAAATACTATATAAATGTCGGCTGTCACTTATTATTATTGTGAGAGACCTGTATATGGAGATAATGAGATCACAAAGTGAGGAGGGCCAACGCTCCCTGGTGTGTGGGAAGAGACAGAAAAGGCTCAGAGAGTGGGCTGTGGAGATGCAGCAGGAGAGGGGAGTGAACTGGCCACCTGGGGGAGGGGCGCTGTGAGGGAGTAGGGTTTTCAGAGCACTTGCTGGTACGGGAACATCAGTTCTGAGGAGACATGGGTGAGATAAAATTTACTGGCAGGAGCAGAACATCTGACTGAGCCCTAGCCGGTTTGGCTTAGTGGATAGAGCATCAGCCTGTGGACTGAAGGGTCCCCAGCTCAATTCCGGTCAAGGGCATGTACCTTGGTTACAGGCTGGACCCCTGGCTCTTGTCAGGCCTGTGCAGGAGACAACTAATCGATGTGTCTCTTTCACATTGATGTTTCTGTCTCTCCTCCTTCTCCCTTCCACTCTCTCTAAAAATCAATGGAAAAATATCCTCTGGTGAGAATTGATCAAAAAAGAAGGAGGAGGAGGAGGAGGAGGAGCAGGAGGAGGAGGAGGAGGAGGGAAAGGGGAAGGGGAAGGGGAAGGGGAAGGGGAAGGGGAGGGGGAGGGGGAGGGAGAGGGTCTGGTGGGAAGCAAGAGTGCAGGACTTAAGTGACAGCCTCAAGCCTTTTGGGTCCTTGCTTGCAGCTTGCAGCTTTCAGCCTGTCCAGGGAAGTGCCACAGGATGGCTCCATGTCTCAGAATAGGCAGGACCA